>NW_017386029.1:1375608-1378698 GCF_000237925.1 Schistosoma mansoni | reverse complement strand
GGCGGTGTAGCTTCGTTTGACTCACGCTTTCATTGTTCAATATGGTTGAACGTTAAAATATGACTTAATTGTTAACCTGTTTGTTAGAAATGTTCAAAAGACTTGACTGAATCTTCTTTATTGAGTACAACGAAATTTTTTCGACTAACATTAAACCAGTAGGCGGCAAATTTCAGATTCTTAAAAGAAACCCGTCAAACCTTATGCTGTCCCTTCAAATTTTAATTGAGAAAACTAGAAAAGCCACAGTATCCTACATATTATTTATCAAGTGGTTTTATACTACTTATAAGTAACTAAACTGGTTATTTTTCATCCAATGTTGTACGGTGAATTAATTAATTTTATTCTTAAAATTTGTTGCTTCAGCCTTTAAGCAATATGTTTTCATTGTTATTTGGTCATCGTCTAGGCAACAAAATCCCATGACAATAAATCTATCCAATAGAGAAACACATACATATACATATCAATCTATGCAATGTGTAGACATAGATTCATATAAGAAAGGTTAGTATATGATAAATGACTTCATTTTGCATACAAAATGGGAATAATATTGTGGATAACTGAACAAAAACAATTCGCCATTATGTAACTGAGAGGATTTGTGAGCAGTTTTATCTTACGTCATGTCTTTAAATACAAATTTCCTATAATGAAGTAATGAAAATTTGAATTACATACTTGTTAATAAAATGATACTTATTTGATTGTTGTAAATTTCATCGAAGTCTGTGATTCAGCTGGCGTATAAAGAAAAGTAAGAAGGGCTTGTACAATCTTCAATTGTAGTTAACATATGAGAATGCTGTAAGAAGAATATAGCTAAATGAACCAGGGTATGACTATAGTCCATTATTCATAATAATTAATAACTTAATAGTTAATAATTTACCCTTTAAAATCAGAAGGGGTTTTGTGGAGATATCAGTATTTTCATAGTTGAAAGCGTGAGTCAATTGAAGCTAGATCACCATGGAAAACCTGGAAGCACTGGACAACCAGCTCGTCCTATTGTGGGACTCCTCAGCAGTGTGCATCCACGACCTCGCCTCGCGAGATTCGACTATGAAAATACTAAATCTCCAAAAAAACCTTTCTGATCATAATCATATGCTCACTAGTGACTGACTTCGCGAGGTAAATCCTGGAGTTCTAGTGAGAAGCAGTGACCAGTGGATTTCAAACCACATCTGTTGTGATATAGGAACTCACTTAAGACAATTGGTGAATGTTGCTCAACTTCGTGAATTGGTTGAAGTTAGGCATTAACACCATCGGATGCCAGCTCATTGGTCTATAGGTTAAGTGCTCTGGAGCGAGACTGATAGTCCTGGGTTCGAACCTCGCGAGGCAAGGTCGTGGGTTCACACTGCTGAGGAGTCCCACAATAGAACGAGCTGGCCGTCCAGTGCTTCCAGGTTTTCCTTGGTGGTCTAAATTCAATTCACTCACTCTTTCAATCAAACTTTAAAATTTTATATCCGGAGCTGCAAACCTCTTCAGTGAATTGTTCACAATATTTGTAATGGGGTTTAAAATCACTTGAGGTAATGAAGATGATTCGTTCTTCATTGCCTTACAAGTTTTGAACGTTCATACTGTTATGAATTCAAACTTAGTCTATATTATTAGCTCAATCTCATCATTTGATCATAGAGTCCACTAATTAAGAGTTCGTTTATGTCTATCTTCCAAATGACCACCTCTGCAACTAATATTACCACTTGCTGCATACATTGAACAGGATTCGAATTCCTATTGGTCCAACGTAGATCCTTTTATCTCCAATAACCAGTTGGAAGACAAACTCAGAAAGCTAATAAACTTTCTAGATTTATAGCTCAAAATTTATAAATCAATAGATTTTGATTACATAACCACAACGTACCACAAATACGAAATAGTAATTTGTACATAACTAAATTGCTAGTGATAATTGAATAATTGTTTAACGACTACTTCAATAAAACATATATTGATAGTTAATAATTCGAATGAAACCTTATCATTAAAACAATATGAAAATACTGTAGACCGATTTTTTTTTAATTAACTACATTGTTAGAATATGTGTGGTATTTCATCGTTTCGTCATTTCCAAACAACTGCCCACATTCAATGATTGTGGATTATATTCAGTGTTTAAGTTTGTTTGAATTATCATTAGTACCAATATGACCTCATATCCCTTGCCAATCAATTTGTTAATTCCGTCTCACTGTACTAAGTTTAAGTGATGCGATTTAAATTAATACTAGCTTACACTAAGTCTGATGTAGTTTGTAACTGATTATTTTCTTTAATGTAGACAATTTCTTCAGTAATTTATATGAAACTAAAGCCATAATACACTCTAAAGACTATTCTAATCGTAGTGAACACAATGAAATTATACTTCAACAGAATATCAAGTTAGGCTTATTCGATGTGAATCGAAATAGTTGAAGTAGAAGTTGTGAGTTTTCCCGTAAATTTATCATTACGTAATATTAGAAATTTACTAATCCGTTACATGTATAATGTGTACTATTGACCTCATACAGAATAGATTTAGAGTGAGTTTGTGTGTTTTTTGATGGAGTTTTGTTCTCTGAGCTGGATATTTTGGTCGTGGAGCTTTCATCGTCCTCCTGAACGATATCATCAGCACAAACGTCGGGTAGAACTGTGTGTTTTATTATTGAACATCTTATCAAGAAACCTTATATGATGATGATGATGATGATGATGATGATGATGATGATGATGATGATGATGATGATGATGATGATGATGATGATGATGATGATGATGATGATGATGATGATGATGATGATGATGATGATGATGATGATGATGATGATGATGATGATGATGATGATGATGATGATGATGATGATGATGATGATGATGATGATGATGATGATGATGATGATGATGATGATGATGATGATGATGATGATGATGATGATGATGATGATGATGATGATGATGATGATGATGATGATGATGATGATGATGATGATGATGATGATGATGATGATGATGATGATGATGATGATGATGATGATGATGAGGAGGAGGAGGAGGAGGAGGAGGAGGAAA
>NW_017386029.1:1352777-1375408 GCF_000237925.1 Schistosoma mansoni | reverse complement strand
AGGAGGAGGAGGAGGAGGAGGAAATACTTTTCAGCTACCCTTAATTCAATATAAAGCAAAAATCTGTTGTTTCTCTACTGTTATTATTTCCTTTTTCACAACTTTCTTGAGTGTATTTTAGATTTAAATGAACTAAACTATGATCGAATTATGCAGTCAACTATTAGTTGAATAATACAGATTAACTACAATCGATTGCATTACCATTTATGTTTATGTTAAAAAAAAATAGAAATATAATTGAATCATGTGGTATATAAATATTTTCAATGAAATCAATGTAAATAAAAAGGGTTTGTTTAACTGGATACAATATGTATATATATATATATATATGTATTGGCTTACTTATTTATTCTATTGACCAAATTGTTAGATTGATATTGAAACAATAACAAACAATAATCAACAGTAATGCTAAAGTTAATGTCAGAAGAAACTAGTCTGAAATTAATGACTAATTTTAGTCATGTGATTTGCTATGGTTATTATCTAATGAACATTTGGATATATATCAGTCAGTCAGTCAGTCATAACGTAGAACTTCGTACGTACGTACATCAAGTCGAGTTGCCATTACCACATTAGCAAAGAGATGAAGTTGTCAATTCAAATTCCATAGTGGTAGAAGTAGTAAGAGTATAAGCATTATGTGAAAGCTTAGGGTTTGAAGATGTTATTGAAGGAGTATAATCCAACAAAATAAATTTGGAAAGAGAAAAAGGATAGGGACATGAAGAATTCAAAAGGTTAGAATTTGGTGGAACACAAAGAGTGGATGCACCTTCGCCATTGCAAACGATTTTGAGTTATGTCATTCAAGGTCTCTAACCATCGGTTGCTATCATCTCGCGAATCCCAACCAGGTAGTAGTCTACACCTACCAGCATGGCTCAGTTCAATTGTCAATGACTTCATCGATTTGTGCCACGTTTTGTTCTGGCCGCCCCTAGCTTTCTTTCAACCTACTCCTACACCATGGAACATTACACGTCGGGGCAGTCGGTGGTTGGGCATACGTAACACGTGTCCCAGCCATCTCAACTGATGAATTTTCACTACTTCATCAATCGATTTGCCATCCTTACCTAGTACCCGTTTCCTAACAACTGCATTACTTACCCGGTGGCCCCAGGATATACGAGCGATGCGTCGAAGACATCTACGATCGAATACTAGTAACCTACGAATGTCCTCTACTCTTATCGGCCATGTTTCACTGCCATAAAGTAGAACGGAACGAACTGCTGCACAGAAAGCCCGTCCTTTTGTTGCTAGACGGATATCTCGCCTACGCCATAAATGACGCAAGTTGGCGAAAGCTATACGAGCCTTCTGTATCCGTGCTGAGATTTCGTCACACACCAGACCACAAGGGCTGATGAGACTCCCAAGATAAGTGAAGTGGTTGACACGCTCAACTACTTCGCTCCCTATCATTAGTTCAGGTGCCGATGCAACCCAATCCTGAAGTAACATTTTGCACTTCGAGGGAGAGAATCGCATCCCGAACATGCCTGCATAGTTGCTTATAGTGGTCAGAAGACTCTGCATTTTGTCAGCGTCCTCACCAAATAAAACTATGTCGTCGGCGTATTCTAAGTCAACAAGTGAGTCTCTCGATAAGAGTTCAAATCCTGGAGATTTAGATGATGAAATTATCATCTCTAAAAGCATTTCAACGACAAAGTTAAACAAGAATGGACAGCCCTGACGAACACCACTTGAGGTAACCACTTCTGATGACAGTTCACCATAAGCTCTAACTCGACCAGTTGTGTTCGAGTAGAGAGCCTTTATAAGGTTAATGTACTTCTTTGGTATTCCTTTCAGTGACAAACACTGCCATAGAACCTCACGATCAACGGAGTCAAATGCCGCATTAAGGTCAAGAAATAATACTATTGTGGGACGTCTGAATGTATGTCTATGTTCTAGGACCTGAAGTAGAGTGAATATCTGGTCTATGCAACCACGTCCAGGCCGAAAACCAGCCTGGTTTTCTCTAGTCTGCTCTTCACGAGCTTTGGTTAGGTGCCTAAGTATTATTGAAGCTAATATTTTAGACACTATATTAGTCAAACTGATTCCTCTGTGATTTTCACAGGAGGACTTTTGTCCCTTTTTATAGACTGGCAGAATCAGTGATTGGGACCAGTCAGATGGAATTACGTCCAGTTCCCAGATTCTACCTAAGACCTCAGTCAATCTCGTTGCTAGTACTGGACCACCATCCTTAAAAATCTCAGGGGTAAACCTGTCAGGGCCTGCTGCTCTCCCTCGCTTTAGATTTCCTATAGCTTTTTCAACCTCGCAGAGGGTTGGAGGACTTACCTCAATTTGCCATTCAGGACGACTGGGGATCGTGGGTAACTGAAGTGTGGCTGAAGGCCAGTTGAACTGATCCCTAAAGTGTTCTGCCCATCGATCCAATCCCCTGGATTGCGAATGAATGATATGTCCATCTTTTTCCGAGATAGTTTCGCTGACAGTTAGGTTCCTAATACCGGTTCCTTTAACGAGTCTGAATAGCTATCTACTGTTATCCATTGCCACTGCCTTTTCCATCTCTCTTGCTTTCGCTACCCACCACTGTTCGTGATCATTATGTAGGCTTCTTATTAGCCTGCGCTTAAGTTGACTCCGCTCTTCGTTATGTTTAGAGCCAGGTGGGATGAGTTGTCGAGCATCTATCAGTGTGGTAGATGCTGCTGAGATCCATTGTTTCTCCCTAACCTTATGGTTTACCGTACTAGCAGATATCACTGCTGTTTCCACAGCTTTTCAGATGTCGTTCCACGCTGCCTCGGGGTGGGCACAACTTACATGGGTACCCAACTGTTTTTCCAGTTGTTCCTGAAATATATTCTTAGCTTGCCTATCATTATGTAGAACCCTTAAAGGCTTCCCTGCAGTGTCTTTCCTACGTCCAGTAAGACGCAGACAGATACGTGCTCGCACTAGAGCATGATCTGAATCTAAACATGTGCTCCAGAATGAGCTACAGTCTTCTATCGAGCCCATCTATCGGTGGCTGATAGCGATGTGATCTATTCGGGTCCAACGTTGGGACGAATTCGGAGTTCGCCATGTCAAAAGGTGTTTTTCCTTATGCTTTAAGTTAGTATTTGCAAGAAATAGGCGGTTATCTGAGGATAGCTGCAACATATGGTCGCCATTATCTGTTCTTTGAGCCATCACACCATAAGATCCACCTAGGTGTTTTTCGCTTAGTTTACCTACTTGAGTATTAAAGTCGCCAGCCACTATTACTACATCAGAACGCCTAGCTTTTCGGAGAAGGTCAGAAAATTTTCTGTAAAACTCATCTTTTATATCGTCTGAGCTGCAGTCAGTGGGAGAGTAGGCAGAGACGACGAAGAGGAAACGACGAGTTTCCCTATCTTTCCGAGTTCTTACTGATCCGTTTAGTCAGACAGTGCATGGACGACTGTCTACTGGGATCCAATCTAAAATAGCTAGTTCTGCCCTAGGACTTAATGTTATACCTACTCCAGCGAGGCCACGGGAAGCAGCATCAGGGCTTCCAGATACACGAAGCGTGTATTATTATTATTATGACATGGTGAGGTCAAATGAATGACGCTATTCGGATCTTGTATGCGCGTTTTGGAGACGCAGCACACATCGATGGTGTAAGATTCTAGAGTCCTAGCTAAGGAAGCCTGTTGTCCTATTTGGCACAATGTCCGGACATTAAAAGTTCCTACATGTAGTTTAGAGCATGGTTTCGGGAGACCAGGAATAACGTTCCGTGTACTCGAATCGTTTGCCCTAGAGGTGCGAGGTGATAAAAAAACGTGTGAAGGATTAGTCGTGGAGATAAGAGAGTTATTAGGAGGTGTAGGAAGGATTTGAATGTGACCAACTTGGTCTCGTGTGCAGTTACGGGTATGAGGGCTAATATCACTTCCTGGCTGCCCACACCGTGGAAGGGTATTTCTTGAGGGACCTGAAAAAGAAGTTGGATTAGTGTTGGTCATAACGACCGCAGTGCCCAAGGGACAACTGCTTGAGGCCGGTCACTCACGGCCTTTTTGTGGGGAATTTTTGACGTGTTAGCTCCGTCCTTCAAAGGACCTTACCGCCGGAAACGGAAATCCGTGGGATAAGGCGAGGTGTGCATTTTTAGGGTCGACCTTTTCCAACCCCACCCTTCCTTGTGGGAAGGCAGCATCGCTGTTATGCTGGTTGTTTGAAGGAAACACCTTACTGCCATCATACCTCTGTACAGTCGGCAGTACGACTTCGCCTTCAGACCTTGGGATTGCTGCTTTTAGTCTTACCGCTCTTCAACCGACCTGTCTTGCATGTTAGGACCTTGAGGAACGATTGTTCCAGCCAGCATAGCTCGATTGGTTCATCACGATAGGCAAGCCCGACCACTACGTCGAGATAGCAGCAACGGTCGGGTTTGGATATATATATATATATATATATCATCCGGGAGATACAAGTGTTTATTAACAGTTGTCTACGCAAAACACTTCGGATCCGTTGACCAGATTCTATCAGCAACAAGTTACTGTGGGAGACAACAAACCAGATTCCAGCGGAGGAAGAAATGAGGAAGGAGCGCTGGAAGCGGATAAGACACACATTGAGGAAATCTCCCAACCTCGTCACAAGACAAGTCCTCATATGGAGTCCTGAAGGCCAAAGGAGAAGAGGAAGACCCAAGGACACATCACGCCGAGAAATGGAGACAGACATGAGAAGAATGTACAAAAACTGGACAGAACTAGAAAGGAAGGCTCAGGACAGAATTGGTTGGAGAATGCTGGTCGGCGGCCTATGCCCCATTGGGAGTAACAGGCGTAAGCAAGTAAGCATATATATATATATATATATATATATATATAACATAAATTATTAACTTGAATTTAGTGGGATGAAACAACCGTGTAGTAGTTTCTGGTTATCAATAGGTCTGTGCTATGAAACATCAAATTCAGTAATCTTCTTAACAATTTAAAATTCAAGTTATCATTTGTTTAATCGTAAATAACTTTGAACTGTGATTTTCAGAGTTCTAATTAGAAACTGTAACTAATGTAGCTCAGCGTTGTAGAGTGTGGGACAAATATCACTAGAGAAGATGGATGACGATCGCACAAAGTCCTTAATCGACTGGAGTCAGAGATGCAAACTGTTGTTGGTTGAATACCAGCTTCTTTACCTTTAGGTTCTGTCCTGTGCTTTCCAGTTTCTAATGATTGTTTAACCTAAAGTCAGTTAAGTAAGAAGATATTCTACGTTTTTTCAATTCTCACAGTGTTCTGATCTGGTTCCGCACTTCTAAATGTTTTCATTCATAACTTGGTATGAAATACAACCTAGTAACCTATATATCTGACGGTCAGTTTGATGTAATTAAGCTTTTGAAAAATCCTATTAATCATGCATTTTATATTATTTTTCATTTGGTTGACTTAAAAGTCACTGCTTCGTAAGTTGAAATTGAAGTTCACCGTTGGCATTCAGCTGTTGCTGACTGAGGAGTTCACTGCTTTTCCATAATGTTGACAAATTTTGATAATTAGGAAAGAGATTTTCATGAAATGACATAACTACATAAATGACTCACTCCCAGCCTTATCATTTTTTTCATTTTTTTAGGGGGTTGACAATTAGTTAACTATCTAGTAGCACTGAAGAAGTTAAGATTAATCACATTCTTACTCTTAAATATCTAGCTAGTGGCACAATGCTTTGGATTTAATAGAATTCGTAACAAATGGTGTAGACATCTCAGTCTTATAGGAGAACGTTCACGCCTTGAATCAGTAACTAGTAATGTCTCTGATAGGCTCGGATTCAAATTAATTAGGAAGTTTTAGCTACCTCAGGTTTGTAGTAGAACATATGTTCGAAGGTCTCTTATACTTTCCATCACTGACCAACTTTAGTTAACCGATTATTAAAAACCACGAAGCGTTGAACACCTGTTTTTTTCAATATGGGACTCCTCTTCAGTGCCTATCTACGCCCTCATGTGAGATCGAATCCAGGACATTTAAGTATCGCAAGGAGTAACTAGTCATTGGACAACTGAGCCGGTATCCGGTGGTTTCGATCTAATGTTTGCAAACATTCGTTGAGTTTTAGGGACCTTTTTTTAGGCAATTACATAAAAGAACACAAAACGAATTCTCATGTAGGTTTATCAGAATTAGTGTATTTAAAGAGTAGTCCTACATAATTCACAAAAATTGAAATAGGATACCTAAAGAATTTTGATCAGTTTGTTTTGCCATATGACTCTCGATTTCTCTGACTAATATAACTGAAGCTTGTGTTCGTGAAGAATTAATAACATTCAGGAGAATCATTGAACAGCTTTCCTATCCTAGTCTGCGACTTTTAAGTAATCGATATTCACGATTCCGTTTGGGACCAATTCAAGGATCTTCAATTCCTCTTCAGTATTCTGAGAATTGGACATAATCATTGATCAAAAAACGAATGTTGTTTACTTAAAAGATTTGTGAAGGTTAATGAAATCTGAAGTTGGTTTTATGGTCAGTCGATATCAACCGGGAGGATTTAGGAAGTTACTTACTTCCTCAAGCCTTTTAACCGTAGCAGAGCATAGGCCATCGATCAGGACTAAGCAACCAACTCCGTCCTAGGTTCTTTTTTAAAAATGCTGTCAAGTGTTGTTTATTATTTTCATGTCTGCTTCAAATTACTGACGTAGTGTGTTCATCCATCTTTCTATTTTCCTTTCCCATTCACAATTTCAATTTACGACTTTCCTCATGATGAAATTTGATGATTTCTACAGTGTATTTTCTATCCAATTCCATTGATTTTTCCTCATTTCTTTTTCAATTGGAAGTTGGTTTATTATTTCTCATAGTAGTCAATTGTTCATGGTATTAGGTCAACAGACATTGAGTATCTTGTGTAGACAATTGTTTAGAAATACTTGCACTTTTTTGATGATGTTTGTAGTAGTTCTTGAGATTTCAGCTTCATACAGTAGAACTGTGTTTATGTTCATATTGAAGATTGAGAGTTTGATATTGTTTGGGTGACAGATAATTGTTTTGATTTGTATATATTATTCAACTGTAGGAATGCTGTCCTTAGTTTTTTTTAATCTTCACCTTCACATCACTGCGTCAGATTCTTCACATTCATCGACGATACTACTCATTCATATATATATATATGACTTATATATATCCTAAGATGATTTTCTTTATTTACTTGTTTACATTATCATTAATCATGATTATTTGTATTATTCTTATCATAAATTATTTTATACAAATATAATTTCTTTTTTTTTTGTATACGATCAATTCGATTTATATTCGTCTATATATGTATGCATCCATATATATGTATGTATGTGTGTGCGTGTGTGCGTGTGTGTGTGTGTGCGCGTGCGTGCGTATGTATTACTTTTAATTTGTATTCTAATCATAATGATAATAATAATTACAGACACATGTCCAAATAGACATATTTATTATTATTATTCGTAACTATATTACATACTTACTAATCGATATTAAACAATACAAAAATTATATTGATTTATTTTAAATAAAGATAATCATTATAAAAACATTTTTTTTGTCTATTTTGAATTAGGACAATATAAATGACCTAGAAAATATTATATATATATATATATAAATATGAAATGTTTAAAATTTAATTTTAGATTGTCAATTATGTAAAACACAAAAAAAAAAAACTTTATCAATAATGTAGAGGAGTTTAGATTAGATGAAATCAAAATGAGTAATCGAATAATTTTATGTAGTTGAAAGCATGAGTCCATTGAAGTTCTAGACTACCAAGGAAAACCTGGAAGCATTGGACGGCTGTTTCATGCTCATTCTTTCAACTATGAAAATATTGAAATCTCCATAAAATCCCTTTCGGATTATAATCAATAATTTTAGTTATTACATGGACATCTTTGATTAAGATTTCTATTTCTTGCATATATAAGTGATACAATCAGCAACAACCTACTATGAGAGAGAACAAACTAGCTTTCAAATGAAGAGGAAATTAGGAAAAGATATTGGAAGTTGATAGGATATGCATTGAGGAAATCATCAAATTGCATCACAAAGGAAGCACTAAATTGAAATCGTGAAGAGAAACAGAAAAGAGGAAGACTAAAGAATACAGTGTGACGAGAATTGGAATCAGATGTGAAATGGATGAAAAACAACTAGAAACAAGTGGAAAGGATTATCTAGGAGAGAGTTGAATGTAGAATGTTGGTGAGTGGCCTATGTTCTTCCATGAGGGGTAACAGGCGTAAGTAAGTATGTAATTACATGTTTAAGTGTTTACTAAACGTCAAGTACCAAATTAAAGGATTATGTTGTACCATCCAAATCAGTAATAAATTTGAGTAGAAGCTGAATTTGAAAGATTTAATGTACCCTATCAGTTTACATTAGGAATCTACCATGAAGAATCAAAATCTTATGGTAGTGTGAGAATATGTATTTGGAATAAACATATATGTTACTGAAAAGATCTGAATGTCTAGAATAACCTGCGGAACAAAGTCGTTGAGGTGGGAGGAATCGGTTATTGAGTATCCAGAGTAGATCACTGTTGCAAAGATTCATGCGATATGAGGCACCTTATAAATATTCTTTTATTTTAGCTTCTACAATTGTTTCTAATATGTTTCAACTTGTTTCGCCTCTTTCTTTTTCCTCTGTTATGATGAAGGGAGATATATTCAACTGGAGAAATTTCATATCAACTTATATTATTTGGGAATTACCATATTAGAAAAAGTGGGCACCTCCTGCACGAGAGCAGACTAGTAACAGAAACACTTATATTAATAAAGAAAGCAAATCACAGATATGAATTGGACTGGAAAACGTCGGGATTCTGGATGGAACAAACTCAAAGATTGCCTGGGGATTTCTAGAAAGCTAGCTTTTAGACCAATCATCAGTCAATAAACATAAAGATATAGCTCGGATCTATAAACGGATTAGAGAGTAGCCAACCAACCATACACTTAGAAGTCGACAGAGAAAAACAGTCGACAAAAACCTAAGGACAAATGGTGGCAAATAAACCTACAAAAACATCTAATCATAAACACGAACAACAGGATTAACTGATTTAAAACTTGTGAAATAGATAAAAAGCTCACTTCTAGATGAAATAAATCCTGATGTTGTCCAGAATAACAACGGAAGCTTCTCGATTAAATTATCTAGCTCAGAGAGGCGGATGATACCGAAAGGTTGTTTATTTGTCGTGGAGACTTTAAAATAATTTACTGACAAATGAACTTACTGTCAGTCATCTTTGAATTAAACTGTTTAACTACTGATTAACCTTCTATGTTTCTTAACCTGTTTTGGGATATTTGTTTTCAAGTCACTAATGGATGTATCGGGTTAAAGTAAAATATATTTCTGTTACATCAAAGCGATGACTGATTAAAAATAAATAAACATTAGCTAATCTAATGATACTATGTAAAGTTAATTAATCTAATAGTGTTTGACTGGAAGTAACTAAACAGCTGGTGTAAACGGCAGATTATGTATAATAAGATATCAAAGAATCAAAATTGATTATTCCTGACTTTTGTAAATATCGACGAAGATGGATACACTAACATAACTATCTTCTACTGTTCAATAATATGAATTTGAATAATCCTTGAACACAAACGTGCAAAATAAAACAGAAGGAAAAATGAAAAGAATTCACTATTCTATGTAATTAAGGATGATACATAATTGTCTCAAGGCAAGTTAGTAATACAAAGTTAGAGAAGTAAGATCACATTCAGATTTTCACTTAAAATAACCATATATATCATCACAATAATTATTGTTAATTATTCTAAACACTTATTTACTTACTTACTTACGCCTGTTACCCCTCGTCGAGGAGCATAGGCCGCTCACCAGCATTCTACATTCAACTTTGTCCTGGGCGATCCTTTCCAGTTCCTCCCAGTTACCATTCATCCTTTTCATATCTGCTTCTATTTCCCGACGTAATGTGTTCTTTGGACTTCCTATTTTCCGCTACCTTTCAGGATTACAAGTTAGAGCTTGCCTCGTGATGCAGTTTGGTGATTTCCTTAATGTATGTCCTATCCACTTCCAACATCTTTTCCTAATTTCCTCTTCAGCTGGAAGCTGGTTTGTCCTCTCCCATAAAACGCTGTTGCTGACAATATCCGGCCAGTGAATGTTGAGTACTTTGCACAAACAACTATTTATAAATACTTGTACCTTCTTGACGATGGATGCAGTAGTTCTCCACGTTTCAGCTCCGTACAGTAGGACTGTCTTGACGTTCGAATTGAAGATTCTTACTTCGAAGTTAGTTGATAGTTGTTTTAAGTTGCATATGTTCTTCAATTGTAGGAATGCTGTCCTTGCTTTGCCAATCCTCGCCTTTACATCTGCATCCGATCCTCCTTATTTATCAACGATGCTTCCCTAAACACTTATTTTTCTTAAGGTTTCCCAGTAAGTAAAATGATGTTTAAAACCCAATGCTTCATACAATCTTCCATTTCATTAAGTATTCAATACTTTTTAATTATTAATAGTCCAAGTAACCGTGAAATCGATAATTTTCCACTTCATTCCTTGTTTTAAAATGTTCTCAAGTGTTGCGAACTTTTTGTGCTTTCTACAATTATGATTTCTATGCCAAAGTAAAAATATAATACCAGCTAATTTCATATTGAAAAAAAATGTACAAAGAAATAAGATAATCCAATATCACGGCTCTGTTTAGGGAATACATTTACATTTTCAAATCTGAACAATCTTTGGTTCTACATGCTGATAACATAACTAAATGCCGTCAGTAGTCACTTGGTAATCGTCTTTAAAAGTTTATTTGTCTGGTTCAAGTTGAGTGATGACAATTCACGAGATAATATACAAACTCCTACCACCTCTCGTACAGGAGCATAGGCTACCCACCAACATTCTACATCCAATTCTCTCCTAGACAATCCTTTACACTTGCTACCAACTGCTATTCATTCTTTTCATATCTGCTTCAAATTACTGACGTAGTGTGTTCATCCATCTTTCTATTTTCCTTTCCCATTCACAATTTCAATTTACGACTTTCCTCATGATGAAATTTGATGATTTCTACAGTGTATTTCCTATACAATTCAAATGTCCTTTCCTAATTTCACTTCCACTGGAAGTTGGTTTGTTATTTCGCATAGTAGTCAATTGTTCATGGTAAGAGGTCAACGGACATTGAGTATCTTGTGTAGACAATTGTTTAGAAATACTTGCACTTTTTTGATGATGTTTGTAGTAGTTCTTGAGATTTCAGCTTCATACAGTAGAACTGTGTTTATGTTCATATTGAAGATTGAGAGTTTGATATTGTTTGGGTGACAGATAATTGTTTTGATTTGTATATATTATTCAACTGTAGGAATGCTGTCCTTAGTTTTTTTAATCTTCACCTTCACATCACTGCGTCAGATTCTTCACATTCATCGACGATACTACTCATTCATATATATATATGACTTATATATATCCTAAGATGATTTCCTTTATTTACTTGTTTACATTATCATTAATCATGATTATTTGTATTATTCTTATCATAAATTATTTTATACAAATATAATTTCTTTTTTTTTTTGTATACGATCAATTCGATTTATATTCGTCTATATATGTATGCATCCATATATATGTACGTATGTGTGTGCGTGTGTGTGTGCGTGCGTGCGTATGTATTACTTTTAATTTGTATTCTAATCATAATGATAATAATAATTACAGACACATGTCCAAATAGACATATTTATTATTATTATTCGTAACTATATTACATACTTACTAATCGATATTAAACAATACAAAAATTATATTGATTTATTTTAAATAAAGATAATCATTATAAAAACATTTTTTTTGTCTATTTTGAATTAGGACAATATAAATGACCTAGAAAATATTATATATATATATATATAAATATGAAATGTTTAAAATTTAATTTTAGATTGTCAATTATGTAAAACACAAAAAAAAAAAACTTTATCAATAATGTAGAGGAGTTTAGATTAGATGAAATCAAAATGAGTAATCGAATAATTTTATGTAGTTGAAAGCATGAGTCCATTGAAGTTCTAGACTACCAAGGAAAACCTGGAAGCATTGGACGGCTGTTTCATGCTCATTCTTTCAACTATGAAAATATTGAAATCTCCATAAAATCCCTTTCGGATTATAATCAATAATTTTAGTTATTACATGGACATCTTTGATTAAGATTTCTATTTCTTGCATATATAAGTGATACAATCAGCAACAACCTACTATGAGAGAGAACAAACTAGCTTTCAAATGAAGAGGAAATTAGGAAAAGATATTGGAAGTTGATAGGATATGCATTGAGGAAATCATCAAATTGCATCACAAAGGAAGCACTAAATTGAAATCGTGAAGAGAAACAGAAAAGAGGAAGACTAAAGAATACAGTGTGACGAGAATTGGAATCAGATGTGAAATGGATGAAAAACAACTAGAAACAAGTGGAAAGGATTATCTAGGAGAGAGTTGAATGTAGAATGTTGGTGAGTGGCCTATGTTCTTCCATGAGGGGTAACAGGCGTAAGTAAGTATGTAATTACATGTTTAAGTGTTTACTAAACGTCAAGTACCAAATTAAAGGATTATGTTGTACCATCCAAATCAGTAATAAATTTGAGTAGAAGCTGAATTTGAAAGATTTAATGTACCCTATCAGTTTACATTAGGAATCTACCATGAAGAATCAAAATCTTATGGTAGTGTGAGAATATGTATTTGGAATAAACATATATGTTACTGAAAAGATCTGAATGTCTAGAATAACCTGCGGAACAAAGTCGTTGAGGTGGGAGGAATCGGTTATTGAGTATCCAGAGTAGATCACTGTTGCAAAGATTCATGCGATATGAGGCACCTTATAAATATTCTTTTATTTTAGCTTCTACAATTGTTTCTAATATGTTTCAACTTGTTTCGCCTCTTTCTTTTTCCTCTGTTATGATGAAGGGAGATATATTCAACTGGAGAAATTTCATATCAACTTATATTATTTGGGAATTACCATATTAGAAAAAGTGGGCACCTCCTGCACGAGAGCAGACTAGTAACAGAAACACTTATATTAATAAAGAAAGCAAATCACAGATATGAATTGGACTGGAAAACGTCGGGATTCTGGATGGAACAAACTCAAAGATTGCCTGGGGATTTCTAGAAAGCTAGCTTTTAGACCAATCATCAGTCAATAAACATAAAGATATAGCTCGGATCTATAAACGGATTAGAGAGTAGCCAACCAACCATACACTTAGAAGTCGACAGAGAAAAACAGTCGACAAAAACCTAAGGACAAATGGTGGCAAATAAACCTACAAAAACATCTAATCATAAACACGAACAACAGGATTAACTGATTTAAAACTTGTGAAATAGATAAAAAGCTCACTTCTAGATGAAATAAACCCTGATGTTGTCCAGAATAACAACGGAAGCTTCTCGATTAAATTATCTAGCTCAGAGAGGCGGATGATACCGAAAGGTTGTTTATTTGTCGTGGAGACTTTAAAATAATTTACTGACAAATGAACTTACTGTCAGTCATCTTTGAATTAAACTGTTTAACTACTGATTAACCTTCTATGTTTCTTAACCTGTTTTGGGATATTTGTTTTCAAGTCACTAATGGATGTATCGGGTTAAAGTAAAATATATTTCTGTTACATCAAAGCGATGACTGATTAAAAATAAATAAACATTAGCTAATCTAATGATACTATGTAAAGTTAATTAATCTAATAGTGTTTGACTGGAAGTAACTAAACAGCTGGTGTAAACGGCAGATTATGTATAATAAGATATCAAAGAATCAAAATTGATTATTCCTGACTTTTGTAAATATCGACGAAGATGGATACACTAACATAACTATCTTCTACTGTTCAATAATATGAATTTGAATAATCCTTGAACACAAACGTGCAAAATAAAACAGAAGGAAAAATGAAAAGAATTCACTATTCTATGTAATTAAGGATGATACATAATTGTCTCAAGGCAAGTTAGTAATACAAAGTTAGAGAAGTAAGATCACATTCAGATTTTCACTTAAAATAACCATATATATCATCACAATAATTATTGTTAATTATTCTAAACACTTATTTACTTACTTACTTACGCCTGTTACCCCTCGTCGAGGAGCATAGGCCGCTCACCAGCATTCTACATTCAACTTTGTCCTGGGCGATCCTTTCCAGTTCCTCCCAGTTACCATTCATCCTTTTCATATCTGCTTCTATTTCCCGACGTAATGTGTTCTTTGGACTTCCTATTTTCCGCTACCTTTCAGGATTACAAGTTAGAGCTTGCCTCGTGATGCAGTTTGGTGATTTCCTTAATGTATGTCCTATCCACTTCCAACATCTTTTCCTAATTTCCTCTTCAGCTGGAAGCTGGTTTGTCCTCTCCCATAAAACGCTGTTGCTGACAATATCCGGCCAGTGAATGTTGAGTACTTTGCACAAACAACTATTTATAAATACTTGTACCTTCTTGACGATGGATGCAGTAGTTCTCCACGTTTCAGCTCCGTACAGTAGGACTGTCTTGACGTTCGAATTGAAGATTCTTACTTCGAAGTTAGTTGATAGTTGTTTTAAGTTGCATATGTTCTTCAATTGTAGGAATGCTGTCCTTGCTTTGCCAATCCTCGCCTTTACATCTGCATCCGATCCTCCTTATTTATCAACGATGCTTCCCTAAACACTTATTTTTCTTAAGGTTTCCCAGTAAGTAAAATGATGTTTAAAACCCAATGCTTCATACAATCTTCCATTTCATTAAGTATTCAATACTTTTTAATTATTAATAGTCCAAGTAACCGTGAAATCGATAATTTTCCACTTCATTCCTTGTTTTAAAATGTTCTCAAGTGTTGCGAACTTTTTGTGCTTTCTACAATTATGATTTCTATGCCAAAGTAAAAATATAATACCAGCTAATTTCATATTGAAAAAAAATGTACAAAGAAATAAGATAATCCAATATCACGGCTCTGTTTAGGGAATACATTTACATTTTCAAATTTGAACAATCTTTGGTTCTACATGCTGATAACATAACTAAATGCCGTCAGTAGTCACTTGGTAATCGTCTTTAAAAGTTTATTTGTCTGGTTCAAGTTGAGTGATGACAATTCACGAGATAATATACAAACTCCTACCACCTCTCGTACAGGAGCATAGGCTACCCACCAACATTCTACATCCAATTCTCTCCTAGACAATCCTTTACACTTGCTACCAACTGCTATTCATTCTTTTCATATCTGCTTCAAATTACTGACGTAGTGTGTTCATCCATCTTTCTATTTTCCTTTCCCATTCACAATTTCAATTTACGACTTTCCTCATGATGAAATTTGATGATTTCTACAGTGTATTTCCTATACAATTCAAATGTCCTTTCCTAATTTCACTTCCACTGGAAGTTGGTTTGTTATTTCGCATAGTAGTCAATTGTTCATGGTAAGAGGTCAACGGACATTGAGTATCTTGTGTAGACAATTGTTTAGAAATACTTGCACTTTTTTGATGATGTTTGTAGTAGTTCTTGAGATTTCAGCTTCATACAGTAGAACTGTGTTTATGTTCATATTGAAGATTGAGAGTTTGATATTGTTTGGGTGACAGATAATTGTTTTAAGATGTATATATTGTTCAACTGTAGGAATGCTGCCCTTTCTTTTCCAATCATCGCCTTCACATCAGTGCATCAGATCCTCCTTGTTGATTAATGATACAGTTCCGACCTGTTCCAGCGTTTCTTCATCAAGTGCGATTGAGTTAGTGTTCTCTGTGTTGCATTAGAGGATCTTGCATTTCCCTTTGTGTATGTTGAGGTTTGCTGCTGTAAAGGTTGCTGCTATATAGTCCGTCTTCATCTGCATGTGTTCATGTGTATAGGATAGAAGGATCAGGTCATCTGGGGAGTCCAAATAGTCTAGCTGCATCTAACTTGTCCATTGTATTCCGTGCTTCTCCTCAGATGTCAAGGTCTTCATAACTCAGTCGACCACCAGGAGAAAAAGGAAGGAGGAGTGTGAGCAGCTTTTTCTGACACTGGCCTTCACTTGGAATGCGTCTGTTAGCTATCCTCCGCACACCATTTTGCAATATAGTCCGTCGAATGAATTCCGTATGATGTTGACGATCTCAGCTACTCACTTCATTGTGTTGAAGATGGTTGTATAATGTTCTCCTATCCACATTATCAGTAGCCTTCCTAGAATCTAGGAAGTTGATTTATAGTGACGATTTCCGTTCAGTTGATTGCTCAACAATGATCCGTAGTGTTGCGATGTGGTCTGTGCACGACTAATCCCTACGGAATCCGGTCTGTTGGTCTCGATGTCGGGCGTATCCTGCATCTTTTATCCGGTTTAGCAACACTGTTGAAAACTTTTCCTGGTACTGACAACAGTGTGATGCCTCTGTAATTCTCACATTTGCTGAGATCTCCTTTCTTTGGTATCTTGTTGAGGTATCCTTCCTCTCAGTCCGTTGGCACTTGTTCCTCCTCCCAAATCTTCATGAATAGAATGTGGAGCATCTTCGCATTTGCTTCTTTGTCTGACTTATGTGCCTCATAGCTGTAATGTTTCCTGGTCCTACTGCTTTCCGATTCTTGATTTGTCTGATGACCACAACTGATTTCTTCTATCGTTGGTGGAGTGTTTGTAGGTGTCACTTTGATGGCCGGTGGATTCAATGGAGCTGGTCTATTTAAAAGTTTGTCTAAGTGTTCCATTAATTTATTCCTCTGTTTTTCAATCTTGGTGATTGTCTTTCCTTCTTTTTCCTTGACTGGTCTCTCCGGTTTGCTATATCTCCCTGCCAGTTTCTTCGTAATATCATATAGTTGTTTCACATTTCTTTCTCTGGCAGCTTTTTCCGCCGTCGTTGCTAGTTCTCCCATGTATTTATGCTTGTCGGCTTTAACGCTCTTCTTCACTTGCCTGTCTGATTCTGCGTAGTCTGCTTGTGCTTTGACTTTCTCTGCTCGTGTTCGGCTGTTGTTAATTTCTATTTTCTTGTTCTTCCTTTCTTCAATCTTGTCCAGGTTTCCCATAGAGATCCATTCTTATGATGATGCTTCTTGCGACCCAGAACCTTCTGACACGTTGAAGTTAGTGCTTCTTCTATCCCTTTCCAGTTGTCCTACATCGTAGTTTCTTCTTTTTTCAGTAGATCCTAAAAAGCTTGGAACCTGTTGTTGAGAGTTATCTTGAATTCGTTGAGTTTGTCAGTATCTCGAAGGAAGGCTGTATTAAACCTTTGTAGTATTGTTTGTTCAATTGTCCAGTCTTTCTTTAGCTTCAGTCTCAGCTTGGCCACAACAAGCCAGTGGTGATCTGATGCTATGTCAGCTCCTCTCCTTCTTCTCACATCATCCATTGTCCTTCGGAATATTTTGTTGATACAAATATGATCTATCTGGTTCTCTGTGGTGTGGTCTGGTGAGATCCATATAGCTTTGTGTGTGCGTTTGTGTGGAAATATTGTGCCGCCTATAACCAATTTGTTGAATGTACATAGGTTTGCAAATCTCTCACCATTTTCGTTCTTTTCTCCCAGTCAATCCATGTCATCCCATTATATCTTCATATCCTGTGTTGTCCACTTCGACTTTAGCATTTAGATCTCTCATCAGGATGGTGAGGTCTTTTATTAGGCATTTGGCTATGATTGATTGCAGTCTATCGTAAAACTGATCTTTAATGTCTTCATTTCAGTCGTTTGTAGGCGCATAGCATTGGATAACATTCACTGTGATCCTTTCCTTCTTTGTTTTGAATGATGCTTTGATGATCCTGTATGCATGACATTCCCATCCTATGAGTGCTTTACGTGCTTCCTTGGATAGTATCTAAGCAACTCCCTGAGTGTGTAGAGCACTTTTTACTTCGTGACTAGAGTGCAGCAGCATCTCTCTGGAATCTGTCCTTTTCTGTGCAGCAAGAGTCCAAAGGGTTTTACTGATCCCAAGTACTGCTAATTTGTATCTCCTCATTTCCGTTGCTATTCGACTGGTCCTCTTGGTTCCCCACATTGTCCGGACATTCCATGTACCTAAGTTATTTGTTTTTCTGGTCTTTAGGAGGGGCATCAGCCTTGTAACTTCCGAAAATTTCGGCTTTTATCATGAGGCGTCATAATTATTCCTTCAACCCCCAGGGCAGAGTTTAAATGGTTTGAATTATTTTTTTCTGGTTAGCGTTTTTTAGCGAGTTAGTTTTTCTACGGGATAGGGTTGCCGACCTTACGCTCAACTCTCCTCCTTTGTGTGGGCTTGGGACCAACAGTTACGCTAGAACAGCTACAGGCTCAGTTACAAAATGATATAATTAACATAAATCATTATTGATTGATAAACTATTAATATTATTAATATTATCATCAATAAAAGGACAATGTAAGATTTCTTCTGTGTGTGCGCTGTAATCATTCAGTATATAAATCGATAATTATTTAGTAATATTGTTTCGTGGATATTTCGTAATTATATTTAGTGCTTAGTGCACAGTCGACTCTGAAGAAAATACTTTTTCAAGTAATGAGATAACTGGGAAATATGCTGAATCTATCTTCAGACTTGAATCATAATTTCTAGTTGAATACATGTGATGCAAATGACTGATAAATAATTAAAATGGTGTTATATATTAATGCTATTTGTGGTTTATCTCAAACCTTATCCTCATTGTATCGTTCATTTTGTTATCGTAAGTATGAAGAACAGTTGATTAGGTTAATCAAAATCAATGTATTCCAGCAGGCTGTGAAAAAATCAAGCATATATTATACATAACTATATATGCATCACAATAATTTTTGTCGTCGTCTTATTCCCTTTTCATATTCATCTCTCCAGTTGTAAATGTTTATAAGCACCTTGTAATCTATTTTTTCACCACTTTATTCACCCTTAAACATGATGTCAGAGTTATTTTACCAAGAAAATACTGATTCTTAATCTTTGATTCACATTATTGAAATCTTTCTGACATTAGTTCTATTAATTTATAAACTACATCAAGTCAAATAATATGCTTTTATTATTTTTTATCTTTCATTTGTTGCACTCTTATTTGTATCGACCTGATTATCCCTGTAAAACTGGCATACATTTTGCATTCATAGTTGAAAGCGTGAGTCAATTGAAGCTAGACCACCAAGGAAAACCTGGAAGCACTGGACGGCCACATCGTCCTACTGTTGACTCCCCAGCAGTGCGCATCCACGATCCCGCCACTTGAGATTTGAACCCAGGACTCACCAGTCTCACCCCAGAGCACTCAACCGATAGACCAGTGAGCCGGCCGGCATCCAACGGTGTTAATGTCTAACTTAAACCAATCCACTATGTTGAGCGACCGTCCACTACTGTCTTCAGTGAGTAACTACATCACAACAGACATCGTTGAACTCTACTGGTCATGGCTTCCCACTAGAAATAGTTAATCTATTGTTTTTGTAATTCGTATACACACAACAAATTATTGACTAATTAATAAAAACTGTTATCGTTTCGATGTATTCAAATCTAACCACTGATAAGTTAAGTAGATTACATATAGTTCAATGTATTCATAATACAGTTTTTTAATCGATGCTTGATGAATAAATTAATCCTTATGTGTAGTTTTATCTTATCTACATTTAAACATATCGATCGTTGCTCCGTTGTAACAAATAGCAAATAAAAATTTTTTTAAAGTCATAAAAGCACCATATCAGTAGTATAATAGCATTTTTCTAATATAATACAGTTTCATTTTCCATTGTAATTGATAGGACCGTCTTCACTCAAGTAATTTTCATCTTCTTAAATCTTATTGTTGTACTCCTTGTATTATATGTGAGCGAGGTGGGTCAGCAAATATTCTTGTCAGGTCAAAATACTGTTTATAACTTTTAGATGGTGGAAAAGATTTGTGGCTCAGGTGAATAATTTAGTGAAGATTTGTTCTCTGAGCTGAATGCTTTTGTCATCATCAGAAAGAACAAGCTGGAAAACACCTACAGTCTGATCAACAACGTCTTTGATGATATAAAATTCACAATGGAAAAGGATTCGAACAACAAACTACCATTCTTGGATCTACTAATCACTGGAGCTGACAAAAGAAAACTGGAGTCTCAAGTGCATCGAAAGTCGACCCACAGAGATCAGATTCTCAATTACAGTAGCGAAAACCCAAGAACTCACAAAATCAGCTGCGTGCAAACTTTATTCAAGAGGGTGAGAACACAATGCGACGCATTTGCAGCTAGGAAAAATGAAGAAAAATATCTAAAGACTATCTTTCGACAGAATGGCTACCCAATCAACTTCATTAAAAAATATCAACCCGACGCATCAGCTGAAACAAAATCAAGTGCAGAAACCAACAGACGGATCATTCTGCCATATATAGAAGATATGTCAGAAATTACAAGGAGATTATTGAAACCATTTGGAATAGGTGTACAATACAAGTCAGTAAAATCAATTTAATCAATCCTGTACAAACCAAAGGAAGAAATTACAAAAGAAGAAAAGCCAAATATTATCTACATAATAAATTGTTCCGACCGCGAAAAATACTTCATTGGACAAAACGGACACCCTAATCACCTTCACCTGCATGGTCGATTAGCAGTCAAACGTCATGACATATGATATGGTGAAGATTTGTAGCTCAGATGGAAGATTTTGATGGGAAAAACCATCCAGCTCAGAGAACAAGGCTCCATCAAAGTTATAACATATCCTCGCTTATATCAATGCAGATGGACAACTGTGGACACAAATTTGACTGAAAAAGTGTTGAGATCCCGGATAGAGGGAATATTTAAAGCACCAGAGAATTTTTAGAAGCTTGGTACTCAAATCATTCAGCAATCAACAAATACATTGAAATTGATCCAATTTATCAACCTATCAGAAAAATTATGTTTAAATATAGAACAAAAAATGAAATAAATGGGAGATACAATCAAAATAAAGAAGTAGGCAATGACAACTTAAAGGTCAAAAATAACCAATCAAGATCAAGGTCTACAGGACAAACTGAGAGTCATATGTGGAGAAATTCGAAACCTTTCTTCTACCTGAAGACTGTGCTGATGATGTTGTTCAGAAGAACAATGAAGGCTCCCCTCTTAAACCGTCCATTTCAGAGAACAAAACCTCACATAAGTTGTTTATAACATTGGCTGACTGTGGTAAACATATTTTCAAGTTTCTAACGGTTGTAACATTATGATATCGACTGGTGATAAAAATTAGTTCACCGTTGCTTATATTTGTAATTGTACACGTAAATTCACTGGTTGCTTGGAAATTATGTTTTATTGAGCAAAATATATAGACAATGCTGATTATATGTAGCATCGAGATACCATCTCAAGTGAAATATAAATGTATTCTGGCTGTTATAAGTAAGTAAATCATTCATATATTCAGTTTTTGGAAACGACAATTATTACAACGTCATAACCTAGTCCTAGTACATATCTATATTGATCAAACAGGACAGTGTAATGGTGACAGAATAGGACCATAGAATAAAATAATTATTTGTTTTCTGTTGTAAGTTTTGCGATTGATCGCATTCACACTGTACTAATTAGTGGCAATCGTTTTAAAGTAGTATTTGAAGTTCTGAAACAATTTTGAAATTTAAAGTTTGAATTTTAAATTTTCAGATGTTTACTAGCCAAAATTATTAAAATGCTGTAAAAATTATCCAACCTCCACCTGTAGCCCCTCTGGGGGCTAACCAGAAAAAATTATTCAAACCATTTAAAAACTGTCCTGGGAGTTGAAGGAAGAATTATGACGCCTCATGATAAAAGCCGAAATTTTCGGAAGTTACAAGGCTGATGCCCCTCCTAAAGACCAGAAAAACAAATAACTTAGGTACATGGAATGTCCGGACAATGTGGGGAACCAAGAGGACCAGTCGAATAGCAACGGAAATGAGGAGATACAAATTAGCAGTACTTGGGATCAGTAAAACCCTTTGGACTCTTGCTGCACAGAAAAGGACAGATTCCAGAGAGATGCTGCTGCACTCTAGTCACGAAGTAAAAAGTGCTCTACACACTCAGGGAGTTGCTTAGATACTATCCAAGGAAGCACGTAAAGCACTCATAGGATGGGAATGTCATGCATACAGGATCATCAAAGCATCATTCAAAACAAAGAAGGAAAGGATCACAGTGAATGTTATCCAATGCTATGCGCCTACAAACGACTGAAATGAAAACATTAAAGATCAGTTTTACGATAGACTGCAATCAATCATAGCCAAATGCCTAATAAAAGACCTCACCATCCTGATGAGAGATCTAAATGCTAAAGTCGAAGTGGACAACACAGGATATGAAGATATAATGGGATGACATGGATTGACTGGGAGAAAAGAACGAAAATGGTGAGAGATTTGCAAACCTATGTACATTCAACAAATTGGTTATAGGCGGCACAATATTTCCACACAAACGCACACACAAA
>NW_017386029.1:1302384-1352577 GCF_000237925.1 Schistosoma mansoni | reverse complement strand
GAGATATAAAATAGTAATTTGTGTGGTAAATGTTTAAAGGTGGGTAGATGAATCCTATAAAAAGTGATAACTTCGAATCTCGTGAATGCGGGATCGTGGATGCGCACTGCTGAGGAATCCCACATAAGGACAAAACGGCCGTTCAGTGCTTCCAGGTTTTCCATGGTGGTCTAGCTTCAATTGATTCATGATTTCAACTATGAAAATAACTTTATTATAGCCAAAAATCGACGAATTTGGATTACATGCCACCCCTAGGCAAAAGTGATCATGCAGTTTTAAGCTTTGACTTCCATATAACTGTCGATCACGAGTACGCTTCAGCTCAATCCAGACCTAACGTCTGGAAAGCAAACATACAAGACATCATGAAATCAGCATCATCAGTAGATTGGAAAATAGACCCAGAGTCATCAATCGAAACGGCTTGGGACGTATTCCGGAATTTATACATAAAAGTTACCGCCCCCCACATCCCTTGGACTACACCTAAGAGAACGAGAAACTCCCCACCGTGGTTCAGTAGGGAGGTTCGCATCCTTTCTCCGTAAAAGAAGGAAAATGTGGGACAGATTTAGGTTACTGGGGACTGACGAGGCAAAATCTCAGTATCAAAAGGCTCGAAATACCTGTGCCTCAACCCTCCGTAAGGCCAGAAAGCTGTACGAAGAGAAAATCGTTAGGGAATCCATAGAATGCCCTAAACGCTTGTATTCGTATATAAACCAAAGGACAAAAAGAAGAAGAAATGTTCCTTCACTATGGGGAGACAGTACTGCCACATCACTAGTGGAGGACGACTTTGGCAAAGCTCAAGTATTCTCTAAATACTTTAGCGATGTATACACCATAGAAACACCCTTCTCACCAGTCCATGAAAATCCCCCCACACAAGCACTGGACAGCGTAACCATTAAAGAACTCGATGTCTTTGGTCTGCTAGTTAAGCTTGACATAGGTAAATCCACTGGACCCGATGAACTGCATCCTAGGTTACTAAAGGAATTAGCTAACTTTGTTGCGAACCCTTTAAGTGTATGTTTTAATCTATCCGTAACCCAGGGTCGTCTACCAAAAGACTGGAAGAACGCCATAGTAAGTCCAGTCTTCAAAACAGGTACAAAACATAAGCCTGAGAATTACCGACCAATTAGCCTAACTAGTGTGGTTGTTAAAATCTTAGAAAAGATTATTCGGAAGGAGCTGTTAAAGTATCTCGATGAAAACCGGCTCCTCTCCGAAAAGCAGCATGGTTTTAGAACAGGTTACTCTTGTCTCACAAACTTATTAGTCGCTCGTGAAAGCTGGTGCGCTCTTAAGGACCAAAAATTACCTATAGACGTAGCTTACATCGATTTCAGCAAAGCTTTCGACAAAGTTCCGCATAACCGGCTATTATATAAGCTAAGGAATGTCGGGATTGGAGGCAATCTATTGATGCGGATAAAAGACTTCCTGGTTGGGCGTCAACAAAGAGTAAGGGTGAACTCCAAGTTGTCTAGCTGGGAAACTGTGCTTAGTGGAGTCCCCCAGGGTACAGTTTTGGGGCCAGTGTTATTCCTCCTGTACGTAAATGATCTCCCTCGTCTACTATCGTCATCGGTCTTACTCTATGCTGATGATGTCAAGATATGGAGAGCGATACAAAGCAAGGGCGATAGCTTAGAACTTCAAAATGACCTGGAGAGATTATCTGAATGGTCCCAAACCTGGCAATTGCCGATAAACACTTCCAAGTGTATTGTGATGCATATTGGCCACCAGGGTACAGATACATACACGATGAATAACACTGAGTTACCTATTGTTCAGGCACACAATGACTTAGGAGTCATCGTTAGTCAAGACTTAAAGACTACTGCACACTGCCGTGCAATAGCCGCCAAAGGTTTTAGGACTTTATGGTCCATACGCAGGGCTTTTAGGCATCTTGACGCTAAAACGTTTCTGACTTTGTATACAGTGTTCGTACGCCCTCAACTTGAGTACTGCATACAAGCAGCTAGCCCCTGCCTAAAAAAAGACAGTGAACTCTTGGAAAGGGTTCAGAGAACAGCAACTAGGCTGATTCCCGGAATAGCGAAGCTCCCGTATGGTACTAGAGTGACCATGCTAAACCTATTCCCGCTGTCATATAGAAGAATCAGAGGCGACTTGATTACAGTTTTCAAATTGCTTAATGACAAATTTGCACCTGATATGCCCTCATTTTTCTTGTCTTCCAAAACAGAAAATCTACGAGGACACTCCAAAAAAGTTCACAAGCCCCGAACGAATTACTTGTCAGCTGACTACCGACTTTCCCATCGAATAATCAACGAGTGGAATTCATTACCTCAGCACGTGGTTGAGGCTCCATCCGTCGACTCCTTCAAAAGAAAGTTGGATCAGCTGAGAGACCATCATTGCCAGGACTAACACAGGCCATCAAGCCTCCTGTCCTTTCCAAACTGAAACTGAAACTGAAATACCCAATGTATTGTCTAATGAGCTAATGAGTCTATATAGGTACTCGCTTGTCAAACGGGTATGATATTATTGTTATTATTAGGGAGGATTTATGTTGTACTGCTGTTGAAATTGTGTTAGGAGTTTGAAGAGGAATGTACTGAGGTTTAAGTTCCAGCGAGTTAATCAACAATTGGTCGCTAGTACATTTAGCTGAAGAACTTCAGACGAAATAAAACAGATGTTCTGGATTCAGCCACTGGCCTAAATCCATAAACTCTGTAATAATGTTCAGAATATATGTTTTTATTCATCCACTGTTAAAGACCAATTAATCCAATTCTATAAAACATTTAACTGCTGAAAAAGCATGTTCACTTCAATGCCTTTTGATTTGGACGATTTGTACTGTTAGGAACGCCTGATGAAGAGAACAGGGTTTCAATCCTGAAGTATTTTTCCTCATATAAACTAATATTAGATGTAAAACGATTGTCTGATGGACAAGCTGCATTGACACAGCTCTTTCATTTCATAATGAGACTATGTACAGCATGAGATGAAGCATAGAACTTTCAAGGACTTTCATGATAAGCAAATCAATCTTCTGGAAACGACTCTATTGAATAAATTATATTTTGGTACTTCGATTTCAAACTGTTCTCACTTTTCATAAGTCAGTAAGAATGAGGAAACAATCAATACATGAATAAGGGATACAATTTTAATAATTTCCCAAATTTACCACAACTATTTGAACTTTAAATGTACTTGTAATACGATTGCGTACTTATACTGTTGTTTGGATGAGAAATAACTTTTCGTCAGTAAAATAAGTTTTCGTTTTTGCCGATCAGAAAAAGTACAATTTTAGTTTTATTTGCACGATAATTAATTGATTAACAATTAATCAGTCATTGAATGATTGATTTGCTAGTCTTAGTTTAGTTTGAAAAGGGCTTCCGATTACGAAATAATATTATTTAGAGAAATATAATTATGAAATTTAGGAGACTAAAGAATAATTTGGAGACGATTCAGTCAGTTTCAAGACCGCTACTTTTCAATTTTTTTCACAAAAATGTAATGACAACTAGTCTCAGCAAAATTCATTAATCATTTAGTTTTTACGTACTTACCCCTGTTAACTCTATAGGAACATAATCCACCTACCAGGATTAACCAAGCTACTCCTTTTAAATGCTGTCAAGTGTTGTTTATTTCTTTGATATCTTCCAATTCCTGACGCAATGTGTTCCTTGGTCTTCTTCTTCTCCTTTTCCCTTCAGTATTTCAATTTAGGACTTGCCTCATGATGAAGTTTGATGATTTCTGCAATGTATGCTTTATCCACCTCCAGTGTCTTTTCGTGATTTCTCCCCATCTGGAAGGTGGCTTGTTCCCTGACAGAGTAGGTTACTTAGTTTTTAAGATGATCTAAGTTGATAAGTGTATGGCACTTTTGAAACAGTTCAATGACTTTAGTATATTCTGAAGGCCAATTATAATTGTTATACCTTAAATCGCTAGGAACTTTTTTACTTCTGATATATATTGTATCCGAAACGGGAACTCTGTATTAAGTATACTTCTTTAATTGGTACATTTTGCATTCCGATTTTCAACACGACAAATCTCACTCACCATGTTAAAACTGTGTCTGTTGTAATTTTCTTACTTTTGTATTATAAATTCTGTCATGACTAAACCTTTTCCGATTGGTTGAAAGTCATTCAAGGTCGATGTCATCGTATACTTTAGTCAAGTAGAAACATATTTGATATCTGTTTTGCTCCAAATTTCAAACTCCTTGTCAGTAAGTAAATGTCAACCATCAAGTAAGATCAAAGCCAATGGGGGTCCCGTAAAGGGAATGAACTTTTTAAACTACTGAGTCGGTACTTAACTGTACATTGTCAATAGTCTATTTAAAAAGTTTACACGGACAATCCAAATAACACCAATAATCTCAAGATAGAATCCAAGTATGTTTCATAGAATTTTACTATACAATTTGCAAATCCGTGTGTGCTAGTATTTACTACTGACTATTCATTGTTTACGTATATTTACATTTCTAATAAATAGTGGTTTGGGTCAGTCATTGACAATTTGATTAAGTTGACTTTGTCTCTTAAAGTGTTAGATTAATTTATGTCAATATATTCATCGATTGTAGATTGATCTTAATGTCAGTTTTGTAAAACTGTCTTAAAGTTTTTTTTCAGATCAGTTCTTGATCTCAGTTATTCATATGGCTATTAATGGAAAATTACTGGTGTCACACAAAAAAGCATACAGAGTATTCATTTTGACTAAGGCAATACTTTTCTAAAATTTCAAAATCTATTTGACGTATAACATTTTCAACTTGTTTTCATGTTTATTCTTTGGGCGGTATTGAAATAGAATAAAATGACAATCTATACGACGTTTTATGGAAAATAAGCTCAGAAGCACATAACCATGTAGTCCATTGGACTTATGCACCGTATTTCTTTAAAATTGTGAAAAACCCATTAACTTAACAAAATATAAAAGACTATATGTGAAGGTAGAGGATAGAAGAACACAGCTTTAATCCAGTTGATCAAGCGTATTAATGAAGGTTGTGAAAACTAAAAGTAGAGTTCAGGGACACGACAACAAATAGTTCCCTGTATTGATAAAAACATCCAAAGACTGTAGTCTTATATTCTACTATTACGCTACTTGATTATGTATATGGTTGCTGATGTGGTGAATTTAGAAAATTAGTTTGTATACACGGTTCGAGCATAACATGTGTGACGATGACAAAATACAAACTATTAGGAGGCTTAAAGATCTTATTTTAGATAGCGAAAACAGAGAAGGGACTTATGCTCTGTCACAAATGGGAAATATTTAGTAAACAAACGGTTATCATAAATTTTGTTGATTCGCATAGGCGTTTGTGTGTATGTATATTAGAATAATTTCACATACACTTTTATTTTCACGGTTGAGATTGCGGACTGATCTTAGCTAGACCATCATTTCAAACCTGAAAGCACTAGATGGTCGTTTTGTCCTAGTATGGGATTACTCAGTAGTGTGCATCTACGATCACGTAAGTGTAGTTCGGAATGAAACTTCGGGCGTTCTAGTGATGAGCTGTGACCAGTGCAGCTCAATCCACGTCAAGTGTGAGACAGTTATCTATCTCAGGCTAAAAATGAAGAGTTGCTCAAGTTCATGGATTGGTTGAAGTTGGGAAGTAACAACGTCAGATGCCAACTCAGTTGTCTAAAGGTTAAGCGTTCGCGCGCGAGACCAAAAATCTTAGGTTGTAATCCTGGGTGCAGGATAGTGGGTGGTCATTGCTGAGGAGTATCCCGTACTGGGACGAAACGGCCGTTCAGTGCTTCCAGGCTTTTAGTGATGGCTTAGCCCAGATCAGTTCGTGATAACAATTGCGAAAATACTGCAATATCCGCAAATCCTCACACAATGATAATTTTTTATTTTAATTCTATGTCAGCTGGTTGAAAAACCACAACAACAATGCTACATTTCAGGTAGAATTTTTTGTTTTACCCAAAACAGGATAGTCTATATTATAAAGAAAAGAGCCAGTATGGGATTGTGGAGAATCTTATCGAAATCATGAACTGATCAATAATTGTCTAACAAAGTTCAAAGAATATCTGGGCCATGATCAGATTACCATTAATAGAATGTATTCACCTTATATATATAGGGATTAAAATGAATATTACCGTTTCATTTGTTTGTTCTTGTAAAAAAAAATAAAGATTAGAATTACAAAGTTCTAATGAAGTAGTTTGTGATAAGAGAAAGCTGTTCGATTACTTTCTGTTGATCGTTAGTATTCATTGTTGGATGAAAAGATAACTCATGTTAGAAATATAATGTCGCTTTATAGGTTGTATTCATTACAAATTGATTTCAGTCGAGAAATCATTGAAAACCAAAAACATTTAATCAGCTGTTTTGTCATAGCATGAGACTTCTTAACAGTGTATACACACAACCCCTATAGGGACTAAACATAGGAAGTTTAGGTCACGCAGTGAATTTTTAAACATTGGAATTAATAGGTTGGCGTCCGGTAGTGAAATTCCAACTATAATCAACTTGTGATATAGATGGACTGTCAGTGACAACCGATGATAATAACTGTTCCACTTCCAAAACGTCTGAACTACAACAACCACAATTTCTTACAACAACTGACTCAATCCCATATTCAATATTAGAATAAACCAACCGATACTGGGTTCTGTTGATTTTCTAATGATTTCCAAACTACTACAAATCGACAACAATTAATTTTATCCTTTATTCAAAAAAACAAGTTCTAATAATCGTTATTAAGTATACAAAATAGATTTCTGAAGGTTGATTATCGTCAAACTAATTTCAGTTCATGATGTAAAACTAAAAATTCAATAGTCTATACAACACCCTATAGTAACAAGTCATCAAGAGTTCACTAGCAAATAATTTCGAGAGTTATTTGCTGGAGTTCTAGTGAAGGCCAGTCATGTATGTTATGAAACAGATACCACTAACCCCAACGGATGATGATCTTTCACTATCGTGAATTTACTGAAGTTAGAAATGCAAACCTTTAAATATCAACTCAATGGTATGAAGGTTATCTGTTCGCTCTGTGGTCTTAAGATCCCTGGTTCGATCTCAGATTCGATTGTAGATATGCTTGATAGGTATTCCCATACCATGATAAAACAACTGTTTTGTAATCCTTGGATTTCAATGGTTCTCTAACGTCCATCCGTATTTGATGTCGAATCGCATAATAATAATATGTAAGAATGGAATGAGTGAAGCTGAGTTACTTAAAATCAAATTCCAACTAGTCATTTAAGTTCAATCCATTATGTAATCATATTTTTTAAGTATTAACAACGTTTCATTTAATCGATTAAATTTATTTACATCTTTACTGCATTATACTAACGTGTAGTCATAGCAGTTTACAACTAAGCTGATTTAATTAAGTAATTTTAGCACATTTTGAAACTGTGATTTTCTAAATATTACAGTTTGTAGGTAGTTGATGAAAGCCTAACAAAGTGAAATGAATTTATGTTATTCTGTTTAAATCTTTGTTCTTGTTCTGATGAACATTGAAGATTATTGGAAACTCAAAACAACTATCAGTCAGCACTTAAGTCAGGATTTTTAACACTGATGTTGAAATGGTTTTATTGTGCTTAGCTGAAACCTAGAGAACTACTACAACCATTATTAAAAAAATACAGGTATTTATAAACAGTTATCTATGCAAGATACTGAAGATCCATTGGTCAGACAGCACTAGCGACGACCTAATGTGAGAGAGGAAAACCAGCTTCCAGCTGAGATGAAACTTAGAAAACGACAGTGTGGGTGGATAAGAGACACTTTGTGGAAACTATAAAGTTGAATTACAGGGCTAAAGGAAAAGAAGCAGCCCAGAGAACACATAATGATGGGAATTTGAGACAGACATTCTGAGTATGAATAACACTTGAAAAACATTGGATTAAAGGAACCAGAACGATGTTGATTGGAGATCCCTGATCGGCAACCAATGTTACAAGAAGGGTAATAGGCTTACACAAGTAGTAATATGTATAGACAGAAATTAAAAATCAAACAGATAGTTAATTTTTATTGTATGCCTTAGCTAAAAATTTCAGTTTTGTTAAGTAAGAGGATAAATTCTGTATTTGAATCAAAAATAAGCATCCACACTTTATTTCTCATATTGTAAAAAATGAAGGGAATAAGATATGGTGAGCTTACTACATGGTAAATATGTATTTATTTGAAAAGATCTTCAATTCCATCTGGTCTCTATTTATTTACTTATTTCTTCATATCCTAAGTACCTGAATGTAAACATACAGACACAGTTTGAGATGTTTATTATGATTAGTAAACGATTCTCATCTGGGTAGGTAAAGTTGGGTGAAGTTTGTTCGTATGATTAAATTCATTCTTATGAAAATAAAAATAAAATCCGAACATTATACGACAATCTTGCTGACAACTATCTCCATTAAAACTAGCTCTAAAATCAATATTAGATTGTAAAGTTCAGTCGCTTAGTTAAACAATCATACTATGGAAGGATTGATTGAATTTAATAAGCATTAAGAACAAAGGTCAACAGGATAGTAATTAATAGTCAGTGACTAAACAGTGTAAATATTTCATTTCAACAGATTCTCCGTTATGAGTCAACTAGTTTAATGGTAACTTCTTTGACTGTGATAATGAGCGGCATGGGTTCGACTTTTACCAGAGGCATCGGTTCTGAACGTTTTTTAAAGAGTTCCAAGTTGCATAAAACCTAGATCCAGGAAATTCTATTAGTTTCGTTTATCGCTTAACAGTCAGAATATAATGCACGGGATTTCACGTTATTTAGATTTGTAAACGAATTGCAACTTCATTGGTTAAGAGCAAACAGAAGAATCGGAATTCAACAGAAATACTGTATAGATTTATTTCGCTGACTTTGAGCTATTCGGCATAGGGCTTTATCTAAAATGCTCCAATGAGCACCTAATTAAGAAATTCAAATAATACAACGATCATGGATTTTGTCAGTAACAATCAGACTTCATTTTCCTACATCTCCAACTATGGACAATTTGTGATATTCTATCATCTTTAAACACTGTCAATGTTGATTTACTGGTTTATTACCGGCTTTGTTGACTTCACAAACGTCACTGTTTTCATCATAACCTTGGTAAATCCGTCTACGAATTGCATTGAGTAATAATTTGGCTGTCATAAATGAATAAATGTTGTAAAATGACAATTCTTAATGAATACAAACATTGTCAGAGGGTTCTTTGTTAAACAGTAATGTACAGGAAATAATTTTACCGTTAAGGTTGAAAATACAATAATGATAATCAAAAATGATGAATAACACTTACGAAGCGTAGATTTACGTAATTGCTCCTGAGTTTATATTTGAGTTGTGAATCAGATTTTCAAACTGAACTAATCGAATTCGGGTTTACACATATGATCTGATGGTTAAAAATCGGGTGTTTTTAGTCACTAACGCGTCATTTCAATATATAGTAACAAAATTCCTATCTTATAAGCATTATACATTATATAAATATTCAGGAAATGTATAAAGAAAATCCTTGAAAACGGAAATTAACCAATATTCAAATTTATATACATAAATGTTTACAATCGATTTTTCTCTCATAATAATCTGTATCAAAAAAAATATTTTATATAGTTGAGACTGAAATCCGATTGAAGCTAGACCACATGGAAAACCTAAAGCCTGGATGGCCGTTCCGTCCTATTGTTGGACTCCTCAGTAGTACTCATCCACGATCCTGCACTCGCGAGATTCGAACCAAGGACCTACCAGTCTCGCCCCTTCTGATAAAAAAATACTTGATGTACAAATTCTACAGCAATCACCTTTCGTTTATCTAAACGATACAAGAAGAGGATATTATATTTATAATCAATGTAGTGGGGGATATTTCTTGAGTTTCTCAGTGATTAATTTAGCAATAGGTTATGGATATTTTTTTAAAAGCGCTTACATACGTGAGATTAGCATAAATGATTAATTGGTTAGTTAAAACAAATCTCAAACAAGGAAATTCTTAGTAATAAATGTTATTTTTAGAAAAAGTGAAAGCCCAGACGTTTGAGTAGGCTGACGTCAATGAACTATTGTAACTGTATTGTTATAACACTACAATTGATTTAATTATGTACTGATAAAGAACAGTTGACTAAATCGAAGATTATTATCAGAAGGGGTTTTGTGGAGATTTCAGTATTTGCATAGTTGAAATCATGAGTCAATTGAAGTTAGACCACCATGAAAAACCTAGTGACTGATTCCAAGAGATATTTCATGGAGTTCTAGTGAGGAGCAGTGACCAGTGGAGTTCAACCAGATCTGTTGTAGAGATAGGAACTCACTAAAGACAATTGGTGAACGGTTGCTCAACTTCATGGATTGGTTGGAGTTAGACATTAACACCATCGGATGCCAGCTCAGTGGTCTATCGGTTGTGTGCTCTGGCGCGAGACTGGTAGGTCCTGGGTTCGAATCTCGCGAGTGTGGAATCGTGGATGCGCACTGCTGAGGAGTTCCACAATAGGACGAAATGGCCGTTCAGTGATTCCAGGTTTTCCCTGGTGGTCTAGCTTCAATTGACTCATGATTTCAACTATGTAAATTGAAGATTAATTCACCGAAATTGATGCTCTATTCAAAAGTGAATAAATAAATAAAAGTGACAATACCCGGTTGATTATTCAAATATTTATTTCGTAAATCATCATTTATCACTTATATGTACACAGTAAATATTTAACTAAAGTAATATAACGATGAATTGGTAGGTTGTTGAATTATTATTATTATTAGATAACAAATAATTGATGTGAAGTAAAGGTCACAAAAAAAATCAATAAGGCTACAGTTTTCAACTATTGTATGATAATGATATGATAGTCAAATGATTAATAACATCAAAAATTAACCTTTTTTTTTTAAAACGAATATATGTCTCAACGAAGATGAATAACTTGAAGTTCAATAAACGATTTATTTAATATCTGTGCCTGGGTGTAATTAGGTCAAATATTGATCCTAAAAAGAAATTTAATCTGAAATGACTGGTCTAGTCAATACTAGATTGTGGTATCTAAATGGAGTGTGACTTATTTATTTGCTTCTTTTCAACTAACAAAAAATGCTAATCATTAGATAGGTAAACAAGGAACAAAGCAAGTGGGTAAGTGATTGAGAGAATAATTAGGCAATTAAGTAAATAAGTAAATAGATGAGTAGGTAGGTAGGTAGGCAGGCAAGTAAGTAATTGAATGGGGAAGTATATAAGCGAGATTGTAAAATATTGTCTGGGTTTAATTCATAATGCAAGTTATCAAGTTCAGCAATGTCCACAACTGCTTCTCCTTTTACCAAAGAATATCACGTAAAATCTCAATAAATATCAATCAAGTATTGTGTATTCTCTTTAAATTATGTCATAGTATCGATACTTTATATATTCAACACCTTCTTGATGTGTCCATTCAAGTCATGATGTGTATATGCCTTTATGGGTAAATGAGGAGCACTATTCTTTTTTTATTTTTTTACAGTTAAATACACCATTTTCCTCTCCATAAATTTTTAAAAGAAGGTCACATTTATGAAACGTTAACAATGTCGTCTATTTCAATGAATCTTCACAAAGTGAAAATTATAAAGTCTTTTTGTTATATCTAGAGCTTTGAGTCTTACTATGCCGCGTACTACTAGACTACTTGAACGATCGAACCCGCAACGTTGCAAGAGAGAAGACAGAAGAATACTAAGTAAGAATTTTATTCCCCCAAACAATGTCAAAATATGCTACAAAAATCTCATGTACTTATAGTTTTTTGGCTGAAAGTAAATCATCATTTCGGACAGCCAATAGGGGGTCATTCTTATCCATTCAATAGGGAAGCTACACGTCGACATTCTAGGATATTCCCCTACCAGTGATTGGATGGAATGTCTTCGGCTCTTTCCGGGCTTCTTAGAGTTTACCAACAAGCCATCCTTACACTTTTATTTGGAATGAAACTTCATGGTCAACTGTTCTGTCCATGAAGGAGGCAATCAGAAACAAGTTAGCAATATTAACATTTTTGTAATGAAAATGCCTCATTGTGAATATTGACAATGAATAAAATAATGTGAATTTATTAAAGTTTGTGTTATACGACATTGGTAACTACTCAGTGATTAGTCAGTATAAACACTCCATTTTTAGAGTAGGTCAGTTTACGAGAGAATAGTTCAATATTAACAACTTTAACCGTGAAATTGAATGACAAGTGATTTAATATTGATTCTTATAGTCTTTTGAACTCGTCTTACTGACAATAGCTAGAAAGGACAACATTTAGGTTTGAAGTTCTCTACTAGTTATCACTAAATATCTCTATTCGATGCAATGACTTTTTGTTATGGTTCATTTAGTCATGAAATTGTGTAATAAACATTCTTATTTTAAGATGCTAAACTAAAATTTGAAACAAAATAAAATTTCAGATGAGAAGAATAAATGTAAGATTTTAGTGGATTTTCAAATCGTTGAAAATTATTAAAAACAGATATGATATTGTAACGCATAACATTTGTAAATATGCGTAAACGGGTTTTATCATTCTTATCAAGGTCAGCCCTTGAGAACCAGTCAAGAATGGCTTCATTTTCTTAACTTATGCTCATGAGTTCGAGGAGAATCGTTCCACATTTTCATGATAAATAACTGAGTTCATGAATTATTCCAATAACTTAAAGTAAAAATGAAACACATCGAATTAACGGCTGTCATTCTGTATCAAAACTGATTTTGGTTGAATATTAATAATGATAGTAATAATAATAATAACAATAAATGACCTGGTACGGCCGAGAGTGGGGAGAGTTCGCTTGGCCGGCGAATATATAGCCTCTAACAGGGAAGTCCTACTCACTGACTTCTCGTGGCGGGGGTGTTGTTCACAAAAGTGAGAGGACGAAAAGCGAATGTCCGACGCTTTAACCGGGTTGATGGATGTGGAGGATCCACCTAGGGGAGTTGGCAAACCCTGATTCCAAACCAATGTTGCACATGGGCTCCAGTATCCTGAGGGAACAAATGACGTATGAATCAATCGTTGGTCACCGGCTACTATGGGACTGCATCTCCTCACGATGCTCCACTGCCTTGTGGATCAGACCTTTAGGTCAAAGGCCCGGGGTGTGTCCTTTTAAGAAAACCACCTGTTTCGGTTTGGGCACCTGAGCAGTATCACACACCTCACACAAATCAAATGAGATTTGTGTGGCACATACATATCTGGTACATTTTTCTACCGAAAGATTTTTATTGGGTAAAATGAAATACAATAATTATTATGCAATAGTGTATTAAACGAAGTTAAACCATCTTTTCATACGATAACAAGTAGAGATAGATAATCATATACAATATCCTTAGCTTTTATAAATGAAATTGATTTTTATTTATTAAAGTACTTATTCACTGAACAAATTAGTTTCTTGTTAATTATATTTTATGCAAACCAGCATGGAAAGTATTGATTGGTTTTCATTTGCGTTTGAACAAACTATTTCATGTATTTCTTATTTTGAATAAAAATACAATCTATGACCTTTCTACTAAATCACCGAACTGTACATAAAAATATGACATTTTCGACAAGAAAGAGGATTTGTAGATTATATCACAGACTTATTTATTATAAAGCACTGAACGAGTGTTTCAATCTAGTAGGGGATTCTTCATCACTACCCAGTCACAACCACATCAAAGACCGGATCTCACACGCATAATACCAGGTGTGTGTGTATACAAATAATTCATACAACAGATTTCATTGTTATGAATCTGGTTTCCCTTAAGTTTATTTAACAGCTTGATTGAAACGGGTGAGAGATGAGAAATATCCCTCAAGAAAGTGAAAACAAAATGTTTCATGAAAAAACTAATCAATTTTGAAGAATACAAAGTCACCGAAATAGAATTTTAATATTTTTCACTGTAACAGTTAATTAGGTCTGTGTTGCATCAATTACTGGTTTTTACTGAGTAGCGGAGATCGTCAACATCATACAGAACTCATACGACGGACTACATTCAAAGCGGTGTACGGAGGATAGCTGACAGACGCATTCCAAGTGAAGACCGGTGTCAGATAGACTATTTGGGCTCCCCAGATGACCTGACCCTTCTATCCTGTACACACGGACAAATACAGATCAAGACAACCAATGTAACAGCAGTAGGCGTCAACATACACAAAGGGAAATGCAAGATCCTCAAATGTAACAGAGAACACTAACAAAATCACACTTGATGGAGAAACTCTGGAACAGGTGGAAGCTGATGCAGAGATATGAGGGCGAGGATTGTAAAACTGAAAAGTACAAGATATTTATTTTTGAAAAAGACTTTAACAACTATGGTTCAACTATATATATACTGAGTTGTACTTTTTTTAATTCACTAGATAATCCAATCAGGACATTAAAGAAAAAACAAGTTGAGAGGAGAAATGTTTCTTTCACTTAGTTCCCTATCAGAGCTTCACAATAATTTATAGCTTCTATAATTCAGTATAAAATCAATATTAAACAAATCATAGTAAGTCAATTTAACAATACAGTAATTAGTCAGTCAGTAACATAATGCCTGAGAAATGAACAATTCCCTTAATCAACAATATGGATGGATAGGTGTATTAAGTATTGATTTTTCGAGTAAAATGTTATTTTGATTATTCGAGATATTATCAACTTGGAATTCTTTATCTACTACCTAAGACTGAACACTGATATTGTGTGGATAAAGCACTGATTGTGCTTTGATTAAGTGAAGTTCTTTCATCATCAAGAAAACGCAGGCAAACGGAAAAAGTGTATTTTCCCACTAGAAAAGAAATTAGAACAAAACTGATAGAATATCATAAATTGATGTTTATTCATCTTAATGATTCAGTATTAGGTGTTATCGCTGGAAATGTTATCAAGAATAATGGTGAAAGCTGTTAGCATACAGTTAAAGAGATTGGTATTAAAATGTTGGTAGTATGTCTCAGTTTTGTCAATTAATCAAGCAATGATTAGCTTTCGCTAAACAGCTTGTATAAGATGGCTTATAAGGGATTCCTTGATAGACTTCTAGTTAGCCTACAGAAATTTATGTCAAGTTCTCATTTAGTCAGCCATCATCACCATTATTATAGAGCCAGGCATAGATGTGTGTTAGCTCAAGTTGCCATTCTACATTAGCTCAATGAGATGAATAGCAAAAGAGAACTGAATATAATGTAGTCGCTATGATAATGAGAACCAGTGAACAACGAGAACGTGGATCGAAACAACCGAGTGTAGAGATATTATGAGACAATGGAATTTATGATCGAGTTCTATGTTGTCTAAGTCTGATTAAATGAATATCTGGTGATTTAAACACACCTTTACTAAGTCAAATTGTGGGGTGCTGATATCTATCTCATTCTTACACAGACTATCCAACCACCGCTTCATTATATTAATCATCCAATGAAAACCAAGAATATCAGGATTATGCAAGAAGTACTTTATTGGGACAAGAAATCAGTTCTAAACCATTATCAGATTCTTAAATTCTTATTTATTCATGGTATGGAGAAATATCAACATTCAACCAGTTTGATCGAGTTGATACTGTTAGTTATGTTCACAAAAAGCATGTCTTAGAAATATATACAGACACGTATATTTAACAGATCACTCTAATCTTTCAGAAAGTCTTACAAATATCACACTGATCCATATATTACACAATTTCTAAAAAAGAAAAAAATGTAAACTATGCATAAATTGATTTTAAAAATTTAGTTGATATGTTGAAAAAATACAGACCAAAATGAAAAATATTATTCAAATCAATGAAACACAATTGATTGAAGGTTACAACCACATGTCCCACTACTACTGCATTGATTTAAGTATATACACATAAGAATGCAGGGAAAATATCAATGTAGCATTAATAAATGAACTAAGGATTATGATTTGAAACAATTTCAAAGAACAAAAAATCATGAATTCGCCTGATGGTTTGCTGAAAGATTTGGATGACATGGAGGCAGATTGATAAAAATGGTGCAGAAGTATTCACTCTTTTGACTAATCCCAATCAATCTAAAATAAAAACATAGCACAAACAATATCGGGTCCCTTAGGCTAGTGCCCATATTGCATCTTGATTGAAAGAATCCGATCAGCAATAAACAAATACAACCGTCATTACTAAGTCATCAGTTATTTGCAAAAAACGTCTATTGTCACCTAATTATTACAAAATTCAATACTCTAATTTATTTGTATTAATTGCTTGAATGTTTTCGTTGATGCTATGAGCTGCAGTTAATCACTCTTTAGGCACATGTGCAGGACACTCAACTGACGAGTCCTAAATAAATGCGTATTCCTTCACTAGCCACGATCCAACTCTGCTTAAATTCGATACTCTGTTCATTATGGCTAATTTCTATAAAAGTGATGTTTTATGCATGAAGGAACGGATTATCAACAAATAGAAAGGATATACTTCCAGAATGTCCATACAATTTATTAACCTTTTAGGCTGTCTAGTTCAACGATGAAACACTTGCCTGTATTAATGAGTTCAGAAATATTAGAACAGATAAGAATAAGGTTAATTATGAAGATGATTAGATACAACGAAAGCAACTTACAATCCTGAAGGGTGTTCACACTGTTTAGATGGAATTTAATTAACCCTCCCGTATCAATATTTTAGCAACATATTAGTGAAAATTGATCTTTTCAAGTGTACGGTGTCGACACATTCAGAATCATTAAAACGTCCCTAAGAAAGAGATTGATTGTGAATAAGATAAAGCTGAGTGCTAATAGACATAGCCACTTCCCGGTTACTCGCATCGTTGAAGGATATTTCCTCTTGTATTGCTTAAGGGTTAGCAGTGACCTTATTGATTTCGGAGCGTTACTTTACATCCAAAGAAATAAATGCTTTTCGATCACACATAGTCTTATTGTCAGTGGACTACGTGTTATTATTACCGCCAATACTGAAAATCTATAAGGTGGCATCATTAAAGATGCTGGTTATCCATGAGGAACACGTTGCTGTGATTAAATTATAGTACGACTTAGCCCTCGGACCTCTATCGCTACATAATTCAAGTCAACATTCAATGAACTCACACTATAAGTTTCTTTCATCATTTCAGATAACTTCAATTAAATATATTGTTGAAGTAGTCTGTAACTATAACTAAAAAGGAGAATAATTAGTTAACACTTTTACGAAAAATTATTATAACCCATTAGTAGCATGAATAGGTAGATGATAATTACTAAGAGAAATATAATTAAGACAGTAATGAATAACTAAATTGTATGGTAATATTCAGTTGTATTATATATGAGTACACGAGATAATTTACAAATCCCATGACAGTGCATCAAGACAAACAATAATACATGGGACTAATAATTAAATTTTCAAGAATATTAAGATATTTCAATCTTGGTGACATCACTAACGAAAAATCAAGTTTCAACAAAAGTTACGATTACAGATGCAAAATTGAATATATATGTATGTATATATATATAAAACAGAAAGAGATTTGTTTGTGTGTGTATTTGAAGGAGAGAGAGAGAGAGAAAGGTTAGTAAGTACGGCAGCTAAAAATTTTGAAATTTGTAAACAAGCTATCTACTGGATGGGGAAAACTAACCTAGAGCAAATTAATTTTTCAAAATGGTGTTAGAAGAGGCTGTTAACTATTGATAAAAGCATGAGTAAATATACACAAATTCACACACATACACAAGTGTGATACAAATACAACAAATGATTAGAACTTGTACAAACCCATCTCTTTCTTACATTAACTTGAGAAAGGATTCAATAAGATAACTTTACATACATATATATATAACATATAGGTGAAGAATAACAAGTTAATGAATTTTAGTAGTGAAAGGACAAACAAGAGGTAAAGAACAAATGTTAAAGTTTAATGATAGACAGTAAGCAGTAAGTGCATATGACAATGTGATTTTAAATATGAAATTGATGACACGAACAAGACAAGATCCAAGTACAATATACACATCATAACAATATGCACAACATGGGGTCCTTGAAAAGTAATGATATATATGACTAGGCAGATTATGAAGATTTAAAGAAAGAATGACAGTATATGCAGCGCAAGTTTGTAAAAAGAATTCAATTTTCTACAAGACAGAGACTGAAACACCATAAATTTTGGAAAATGTGAAATGAATAGGAATAAATTGTAAATAGAATATATATATATATAATATGGACAACGAATGAAAAGTGTACAATCTGAAAATTAATATAAATATTCGAAGATGATGATATTTGAAAGTAAGGTTGAATAAAGAAAAAAAATTGGTGAAAACACATGGGTTGGTGTAAAATAATTTTGCCAGAATTCGTATACACATAAGGATCCAAGAAAAACCATGAAAGAAACTATCAATATACATTATACACATTTCTTTGTATATAAATATAATTACAACAAGGATATATAGAATCCAGCGGAATCTCATTTCCGAAGGTTGAACACTGTACATGTGTATCAAGTTAAACAAACCAAACCATAATAATTAGTTTATATGTATATGTATCAACAGTAACAAATTGAGAATGAAGAAACAGGCAGACAAACAGAGGGGACTAGTTGTATAACAAAATTTACATTTACATTTATATATATAGATAGATACAGAGTAGCTTTCACTACGTGAATAACATGAATAAGCACTGAACCAAAAGCTTAAACTAAAACTAAGAGATAATGCTTTGTTCATATCACAATGAAACCTACACACACACACACACACACACTAAGTTCAATGTATTCAGCCGAGACATTTACAAACAAATAAATAAACAAAAAATGGGGGAATTTTTAAGCTACTACTGTCTATGAAGCGATCTGTATCAGAAAACTTATGTCAAAAAGATGTGTGCTGCTGATGATGATAGTGAATAACTAGTGATGTGCAAGTAGTAGTTTAAAGCGATTGCAAACACTGAATTAATGAATACTAAAATGACAAGAAGCATAACGTATTGTTGGTGTTGTGTTGCTTTTTACAATAAAGACAGGAAAAACAAAGCTAGTTAGTATACATTGTGTAATGACAGAGACAAACGACTGGTTGTCGAAGAAAAATGTTCAAAAAATGAGAGAATTATAACAATCCACAAATGGTATATATATATATGAAGAGACAAAACTAAACTAATAAATGTATATAGAATATGGGGAAATAAGAAATTAATAATAAACGGTGCTCTAATTCACTTATCCCTGTTCGTCGTTACACTGTAGTAGTAGCATAAAGCAACACAGATTATTGTAGTTGCAATAGTAACAAACTCTACGTGCGATGATTAGCTTTGTCATTTGATGATTTGTGTGTAGTTGTTGTTGCTGTAGTGTTAGTAGAAGAATCGTTTTGTTGTAATGTAGTCATACCATTACTTTCAGAGTTCGAACCAGCCGATTTGCTGGCTGCTGGCGTCCCACCATTATTACTATTGTTGGTGTTATTACAACCGCCATTGTTGTTACCAGTGCCGTTATTATTATTACTATTATTTGAAGTTTTAGAAACATGATTGGTGGAATTATTTGAAACTGATAAATTAGTATTGTTATTATTAGTTGTATTATTATTATTGTTGTTATTATTATTATTATTTGCAGATGAGCTTTTTCCAGTAGTGTTATTATTCCCGGCCACATTGTTATATTTTTCCAATTTAGCTATAATATGCTTGCCATAATTAAATTTGCGTAGAACATTTTGCATAGGACGGATTCGATTAATTAATACACGACGTTGTTCAGTATCAGCTAATTCTAGCATACGTTGAACTACATAATTTGCATATTGATCTTTCATCATATCAACTAATGATGAAGAGATGTTATTAGTTGTTACTGACGAGGTGTCTCCATTAATATTCACATTAGAAATTGGATGTAAAATTTCTTCAATTAATACAGCTCTTTCAGATGGTACAGCGTTGGCAATTGCTTTCTCCATAACATTCGATGCAAATTTATGCGAACTTAAAGCACATACACGACCACGTAGATTTTGAATAATACGTGATTTATCCTCATTTGAACCATGCTCTAAAACATGCTATCATCAAATAAGCAACAAACAAAAATATACGTATACAGATGACTATAAACATATATTCATATTCAGGAAAACATTACAACAGTTTAGCGTAATGATCATGATGATATGAATAGACAACTGAGAAAAACGAGAGGGATGGATATAATATAAGTAGTCCATTTTTCCTGTGTATTATTCAGAAAGCCAGAAACACTAAAATCATTTGTTGAATAACATATAAAAATAACTTACAAACACTGAAAAATCATAAAATGGAGATGACGTAAAACAGTAGGACAGAGTAGTTATGATACTAAACGAGTAGATAGTAGACTACTCACCCCCGGACGTTCAAAAATGGAAGAACGAAGTGTACAAAAGTAAGCTCACAATTTAAATTTTCTTTTCCTCTGTTATTGAGAGACAAGTAAAATCATACTAATCTATCATTCATTACAACGATCATATATACTTTCCTAAATATTTTTAAAAGGTAGGAGTGATATTGTCAAGAAACCACAGTTGCTAAATCTCACTTAAAAAAGAATCCATAACTATTAAGAAAACAAATTCATCAACGCTACTCCTTAATCGAACTGTTTCACAAACCAAACAACTGTAAACTTAGAAAGCTACTACGATATTCATGACCACTATAAATATTGCTTCCCAACAGTTTCAAGTATCTGTGTGGTTGTCACAGAAAGGTGTAGTGCTATTTAAGTTGTAAAAAGTCTGGATAGTTGCTTTGTTCATTGAAAACATTATATTTACATACTGACGTCTGGCAGGGTAAATGCAAGTGGTTTTAACAAGCGTGAAATAGTAGTTAACTGGAAGTAGTAATCTAGTAAAATGTTAAGTTATTTATGGTAGATTAGTAGTTACAGTAAACAACCTCCAACCACTATGTTCTGAAACCGCATTATTTATCACATTTTAAATGTTGACTAAGGTACTAGTGCTAGTATGAAATAAATAAACGGACAATACTGTTTGTGTTATATCCTAGCGAAGATATGAGTACGGGTAACTTCCGGGACCTATTAATGGACTATTATTCTATATGTATTCTTATTGTTTAACTATTGAGTAACTAGATCGTGTGTATCTATATTCATCTTATTATAAGCTTCATTTTGACCTATAGATTATTATTATATGATTTACTGTTCATAAATTATATTTAGTTTACTGATTATTGTATCCCACGTCTACAGCCACATTTAGCCTGATCTTGCACAAATATTATTTTCTATTTTATGGTGTGATGCGGTCTGTCTGTCTGGTATATAGACCGAGTATCCTTGAAATAAATGATTCGCATAGCAGAAGCTGTAATTGGTGTACTGGACTCAATTGGAAGGGCTAGGCGGACAAAGGACCAATAAGGACGCTAGACTGCTCATACCAGTCGAATGTCATTGTTTTGGCACAGTGTTAAGATTGGAAAAGTTGTGTTCCGATTGGTGGATAATTCACGTGATAAAAGGCCGGACATAAAACCATAAAAAATTGGCATACGGCCTTGTTCTTTTTTTAAATTCATAACAGTTTGTACATTTTAATGTCTATTATAGGTAGGGAGTTGTAAAAGATTGATTTAATCGATACGAAAACGATTAAATTATATATGGTTTAACATAATAACGTTATTGAAGTCTCACTTGAATGACGTAGTTGCCGTACTGATCTTTGACTAAATGTTCCACACCTTTGTGTAGTTCATCAAGAATAGGACGTGTTTGTTCCGGTAGGCAATGTTCCAAAATGCGCTGAATAACTCGACAACCATAGGGATGTGATGAAAGTAAAACCACCTTAACAAAGTATAACAGAAAAATAATAATCAGGTATATTTTTTATTTGACGATAGAGGTTTCATCCTGAAAATACCGCTTCATCAATGGTCGCAGATGTAGGTAAAGTGAGGAGCATATTCTTAGTGATATGAGGAAGTTTTTCTAATCAAGATCAACCTGTATTATTCAGAGATAAGTTAATGAACCTTTTCTTCTTAAGGTTCTAATATATTTTGACATCGACCGGCTAGGGGGAATACCAGTATGCAAACTTCTCAGGAGAGAGGTCATAACCTAGGCTATTCTACATGATACTGTAAGATCAGACAGATCATATGCTGTCTTAAGGTTGCATGGTATGTAAAAGATGGGAGAATAATAAGCAAAATGTTCATGAAACCAAAATCATCGCCCACATATCTGTGCCAGAATCAGTTCAGTAACATGTATAAGTAAGAGGTGTGAACATCATGATTCAGCCTATGAGATAAAATTTCCTACGCGTCCTTAGTCTTTCTATTGTGAATAGCTGTTTACATAATTATCAAAAACTGTCTGCTATGATTGCGTCGGAGAGAAGATCATGAAAGATGGCCAATGCAAAAAATAGTTATAGGTGAATGTCAGTTCTTAGAGAGTATTTTATACTTTTAAGGCATGAAAATTTAGTCAGTCTTGTGCACAAAAACGTTATCTTCGCTAAAAGGGATTTGTCATTAGTATCATTACGTTTAAAAACTCAATTATTGCATGGGAAAAAATGCTGTGAAATGGAGACGGATATGAAAAGAATGAACAACGATTGGATAGAAGTAGAAAAGAAGGCCCAGGACAGAGTGAGTTGGAGAATGGCGGTCGGGAACCTATGTTCTATTGGGGGTAACAGGCGTAAGTAAGTAAAGTAAGCATTACACAAGCTCGGGGCTATCTGGACTCAGTAGCTAAGTGGATAATGCAATGGCGTTTGAAGCGAAAGATACTAGGTTCGAGTCCTGGAGTGAATATTAACTCCGGAATGCAGGTACATCCAGCTAATAAGTCCCAAATAGGATGAAACCCGCATCCCGAATACCATTCCAAGCCACCATCCACCTCTACTCATAATCAGTCAGTCAATCAGTTACAACGTAGAACTTCGTACGTACGTACATCAGTTCGAGTTGCCATACCACATTAACACAGAGATGAAGTTGTCGATTCAAATCCCATATTGGTAAAAGTAGTAAGAGTATAAGTATTATGTGAAAGATTAGGGTTTGAAGATGTTATTGAAGGAGTATAATACAGTGAAATAAATTTGGAAAGAGAAAAAGGATAATGCTTGTGACTTAAGGCAATATCGAGGCAACGAGCACAGGATACACATATGTGAATAAGAGACTGGTTCAGAAACCATCAAATATGTAAACTGTGAAAGCGGTTATTACACTGATTTCGATAATAGACTTACAAACTTAGCTGGGACAGCGGTATGTAGCAATAACATGTATAAACCGTTATATATATATATATATATATATATATATATATATATATATAAACTCAAATTTGAATTATATGCTTAAGCTTTCTTCAGAGCGTAATATTCGGCAAATGTTTACATTTAAAATGACAACGGAAGCCACCAAGCCGTAGTCTTTTGAAAATCATGAGATTTTAAAAGATAATAGGGAATCCCACTTTTCAAGTTACTGAAGCCCGATAGAATAGTTTCATGACACTAATTAGTTCAAATATAGTGACACATTCCCACTTCAGAGTCGTGATTTGGAAAATTGAATTAAAACTAGTAGGTTATCATTGAAATACCGCTAACTTTATCTTAGTTTGATCAGATCTTATCTCATAGGCTTAGCACGTTACTTATTGCAACAAAAGCTAACATTTAGCTAGTGAGTTTATAATTGTTATCACAACTAAATGTTCTATTTTATTTACCAAGCACTACCGTTATAACACAGTACGATATATTGATAAACCATACATTATGTTTGCTGAAGTTATTTCTTTAAAAAGGTTGTTCAGCAGCTCAAAACCCTGTGGTGAGTGAAGATAGGAGAAAAAGCTATACGAAATTTTACAGCCTATAACTCAGTGTTTACAAGCGACTTAAAGATACATTTTTTGAATTTCTATTAATAAGTCCGTTTTAGTCAACGTAAGACTTGCCATAAATGTACATTAGTTCAATTTGTCACACTATAACAACATGGTGAATATGAAATCGAGAAGGTAAAATGATCAACACCATTTACTACTTCAATCTTTAACGCCACATTACGGGTTGACCTTAATCATTTCTGAAGCAACACGTTGGGTTTGAGGAATGAGAAACAAACCTCAAACATTTTGAAATGCATTTAACCGAATATAAACCAGGTAGTCATCAAGGCAAGAAATATACCAAAAATAACTTTTTCTGTGTTGTGAAACGGATCGGAAACGAAAAATACTGACGGGGAAACATACTTGACCACGAAAAGCTGAAATAATAAAATCAAGTTCTGAAGGTGGAACACATTCAATGCATTTTTGAATAACGTGATTCCCGTTTTGATCTTTTACACACCGTGTTACAAATGGTCTCAGTTCACCAACTATGTGTATTTTTGCCTCGGCTGGTACAGATTCTAATGCTTTTTGTATAACACGACAACCATACATTTGAGTAGCGAACTCAACGACGTGACCTTGTAAACGTTGAGAGAGCAGCTAAAATAAGAAAAAGTTGTGATTAGGAAGCTAACTCTGACAAAAGTTAATTATCACATTGAATTATATTTACACTCCAATAAAAATAACTCTCCTATAGTTGTCCCCGGTATATATATATATATATATATATATATATATATATATGATCGATGTTCTAATCGGTAACCAAGTACAAGTTTATACCTTCGCCAATGAGATCACAAGTTATATGGTTTTTGTTATCAAGTGTTTGTCTTTTTTAAGGGATAGCCTCGACATTTTTTTAAAAATTTATATTCTCGCAGAGGCCTTTGTCACTATCTGACTGGCCATTGTTACTTTTAGTTTATTAAATTGGTTGGGTCCCAAGGTCATTGCGTGTTACTATACAAACAGAGTCATTCAATTTCAATTTCCGGATTCTAGCGAAAACATGAAACGGTCCTGAAAATCAGTTCTTCTGTATCGATATTCGGAGTGTGAATTATTAAAACTGCAGTGTTGTCGTCGTGTGTTAGATGTCCGGTCATCTATCGAGTTTCCATTAGTTTGGTCCGTGTCTCAAGATTCTCCATTATTATAATTATAAGATTTCCGTAGGATCAAATCATGATCGAATTATGAAACTTAATAACATTCATTTTCGCGTCATACATTTTCTACATCCATTGATGCGATTCATATGTCTAAATGGTAGGAGTAAATTAAACACTATTCAAGCCTATGGAAAAACAGTCACTGAAAATCAAATGTTCTCGATCACTACATTATTGTTATGTGGAAAGAACTGCAATTGTCCTTTAATTGTAGGACAAAAATAAAACAAGAACAGTAAAGAGTAGTTAATTGCAACTTATCAACTACTCGGAAAAAAGGGTTGTAACCACTCATCATTAGAGAACTTACAAAAAACTGTTGATTTAGCTCAGAGACATCATAGAGGTAGATTGAAAAAAAGGCAAGAAATTAGAAATAATTCAGATAATCCATTCACATGGTTGATTACTTATAGAAAAAGTATGTGAAGAACAAGAGGAAACAGAAGAATACGGAGGCAGGACGATACTAGAATTAAGCCATTGATGTAATTCAAACTAGAAAATTCTATAATCTAGGCTGACTGGATAAAATAAGCACAGCTCGAATGATAATACGCATGAAAGGGGCTTTTTAAATAGATGTTATCAAGTGAACCAAGAAATGGTGAATGTGTTAGTAAAACAAACATGATTAATGCAGATAACAAATAAAAATTGCATATTATCAAATTACTGACAAAATGCTTGGTGGAACAATCGAACTTAATATTTAACTTCTGAATAATGAATGTGACTACATAAAAAAAGAATAATAACGAAATAAACCTCACTTCTTTTTGCTCTTTTGTTCCAAATTCAAAAAACTTTTGTATCACATAGTTGCCAAATACATCAGTCATTAACTTTCCAGAATGTGGTAGTATTTCATTAAAGACTGAATTTTTTTCAGCGGTAGTAGCGGTCTCTAATTTCTGTTGTATAAATCGAGATCCATGTTGGTCACGGGCGAATTCGACCATATGATCACGTAACTCTGACAGATGCATGTGTTGGAACCGTGCACTTGAATTTCGAAAATCTTCCAAAAGTTGACTTCGGCTAGACACAGTGGTAACAACGAGTGGAGTAGATGTAGTAATGTTCACACCTGAAAGTAATATAAATATGTCGTGAATGCGACCAAATAGATGTTTAGCATTTTAGTATACAATAATTAAGACTGATAAGCAATAAAATTCAGTAAATAACCATAAAGTTGTTATATGCCTCTGATCAAACTTACCAACAACCGAACTAGGCCTTGATGAAGCAGTACCAGATAAAGTCAAAGGAAGTGGTGAAAGTAAAGGGGCTGGAAGTCGCTGGTTGATATTTTGGTGTGATTGAAGAGCAGCAGCATAATTTGGACTTTGTTGAACAGTTTGAGAATGTACGGCAGATAGTAGACCAGGACTACGACCAGTAACTACAGGCATAAGGGGTGGTGGAACTGGAGCTCTAGTTCCTAAGAGGGCCGGATGGTTCACTCCAGTAGGTCGAAGATTAGGGTTGGGACCCATGCCAGGTGGTGGGGTAGCAGTAACAGCCACACCCGATGCAGCAGCAAAGGCGGCAGCAAAAGCACGATTTTTATGCATCGATGCTATAAAATAAATTATCAATATTCAGCATTAGCTAGCTAATGGAAAAAGTTTTCATTAAAGCGCGGTTTAAGATGCTACGAATTTTCGTTGAATTGGCCTAGGTTTAAGCCACATTTATGCAACTTGCGAAAGACGTGTAAGTAAGTGTACTAGGCTAACAGTTATGTCTAATTTACAAGAACTAATGATACTCGTTACTTAAGCTGGATTATATAAAAAAAAGTTTGCACAGATACAGAACAAAGTCACTTCTGGTCTGTATAAATTTTAGTTAATCAGTCAGTCAAAATCAACATAGACTATGGCACAAATGTGCGCTAGCCCAAACACGTATCTCATTGCAATGTATGTCAACGAAATATAATCTTTTCTATCTGAACAAAAAAGTCAAGTATTGAAAAATCAACACATTTGAAAAAAATACGCCGTTAGAAATCATGTGTAAATCTCAACTGTTTTCCATGAAATAATCATATAAAAGTATACAGCATATAGTAGTGATGCCAGTCTGTTTGGTTTGGGCGCCCGGACAGTATTCCAGCCCTCACACAAACCGAATGAAAAAGTGTGGCACATGTATATTTGGTGCCTCCTCGTACCAATGTTTATGTGTTTAAATAAACAGTCAGTTCATTATGAGGAACGTAGAACCTAGGACATATGGACATTAGTCCAAGTTGCAAAATCATAACATAGTCAGATAAAATTCCCGAGATATATTGCAGTAATCGAAGTAGTAACAGTGTTACCGGTAGCATAAATGATTCAGCATACAGGACATAATTCGAGTAGAAAAAATAAACTTGAGAGATTAGGCGTACAAGATACCTTCAAAACTTGGGGTTTAAAGGGAAACAAAGAGTAACTATGTCCGTAACATTGCGCCCGATTTTGAGTCATACCACCCGACATCTCCAACCACTGATTACAATAATCGCGAGAACCACAGACTGGTGGCATATAGCTAAAAATATGGCCCAGCATAATGGTCAATGACCATATGGACTGATGCCACGTCTTGGTTTGACCGCTTCTATATTTCTTCCAACGTCATTCAACGTAGACAGTGATTGGGGATAGGTTATGTCTCCCAATCAAGTAGACTTTCATATACATAAAAAATAAAGGTGATTGAGTCCATTAGTGTTATTGTACATTCAACTTAACGAGCTCCAGACTGCAAGTGGTCAAAATTGTGATAATAAAAGAATTAAAAAGGTAGTAACAGTATAAACAACTAAAAGTGCAAACCAACGAAATAGTTTAATTTACCATCGAAATTGAATGGATATGGTGTGGCTGATGAGAACCCAGTTGAAACAGATAAAGGAGGTCTTTGAAGTCCTGATGGTGATGTTGGCGAAATATGCATGCTAACGGCTAAAGCTCCAGGGGGTTGCGAAATGGGCATGCGACTGTAACTAGATACATCTCCAGCCACTGAGTTTGGACTACCACTTGCTTCCGGGTGTAGAAGACCGACTGGTGGTAGTAGATTTATTCCCTAAAAGATAAAAAGTGAAACTATGACACATACACACACAGATACTAAGTATCAAATGAATAATAGAAAAAAAGTTTTAATTTTCACCAAAACAATTATTACAACAACAAACAATGCTCACATTAGGTATCGAAAAGTTGCCCGGATTTAATCCACCAACAACTGAACCGGAAGAATACAAGCCTCCAAAATAATTAGATGGATTTGTGACGACACTAGATGTGAACGGAGAAACTAGGGGTGTCGACGAAGTGACAGTTGGAGCAATACAATTTGAAGAGTTATTTGATACAACGCTACCACCACTAAGAGCAGTGCTATGTCGTTGTTGTTGTGCAGCATTCATTAACTGTTGTTGAGCTTGGAAAAAAGCAAAAGCTCCGGCAGCAAGACGAGATTGATCTACGATATTATTGCCATTTGCAGATGGTGTAATATTATCAATAACTGTATTCGGAGTCGATGATACAACACAGCCTGGATTGTTTGCCATACCATTAGCTAATTGTTGCATGATCATAAATGCAACATGATTCCATTGTGGTGCTGAAATAAACAATCAGAAATACTCTTCAAAGCAAAAAAAGTCTGTGCTACCGACAAATAGTGAAATATTAAACTGATTTGATATGCAAAAAGACAGCAAATGACTGAGGATAGCACTTTGATAGGTGAACACTACTGACAGTAATTGCGAGTATGGTATTAGGTTTTTAACTTAGATTCAATTCAGCCCACTTATTCACGAATAATTAAATAATAATATTTTCTAAGGCAAGGATTCGGTGATTATGGATTCATACTTTTTTTCAAGAAAAGCTAGTAATTGTGATATTGAGGTAGTGCGCTTTAAGACTAAAACTTCTGCAAACAATTTTATACTGGTTTAAAATAGACCTTGATAAAAAGAAATAAGTATCTTGAGAGAGCTATAAGGTGATGGGAAAAATTAAAGTTTCGATTAGTTAAACTTAGAATTCTTTTTTGAAAAGACTAGCATTTGCAAGAACGTTTACTGTTTAATTACCTTGTATATTTTGCTGAAATTTATGTGGATTTTTGGCTTAACTAACTATGTTCTATTTCCATTTCGTACGCAGGGTCGTAATACTTTCGGAGTAATATTTTTTTGGTACATTATCTCATTTCATCTTCACTACATTGGCCAGACGCTTATTAAGTGTTTCGTAATAACGAGTGATGCGTTAGTTGGTGCTATTCAGCAATAAAAGTAAATATTTGCATGCTGGAGAAGAAGGACCTTGCAACTAAATATCTTGTGCAATGCCTAGCGAAAAAATATTTGCTTTCTCAAAATAAATTAAGTAGAGCATGATAAACAAAAGAGATTTACGACCCAGTGTTTGTAATCGAAGCATTTAATTCAACAATATATCATCATCATTGATTATACTGCTTTTGTAGCCCACTTGAAAGTAACTTTAGTGCAGGATTCTTTCTAAGTAGTTCTCAAACATTATGCAGTAAGTTCTTTCGATTGATAAACATATACTGAAAGTTATTTTACTCAATATTGCGTACAGTTTGGTGTCAGTGTTATAGAGTGCATCTGTAAAACTCAATATATGCTGTAACTGGGGCACACGGAGTAAACTATTGTTAATGACACTAAAGACTTTATTATGAATTTAGTTTACAAAACAGGATAATTGTATCCTAATGGTTTTATGCATCATAATATTGTATTACTGTATTAATGAATCATTATTTTGAAATCCTTGAACTGATAACAATCAAAATAGGTAATTTTGTCACAAACTGCCTTCAGCTGATGAACACAATTGAAAATTAGAAAGTACTAGATAGTATTTTTCTCATAAATATTATGAATTGTCAGTTGTGCGTACCCAATACCTTACCAACGGACTGAGTTTCGATCTAAGTAAAAACAGCTATATTGTGGGTTTTAACTTTTACAAGATGAACACCATCATTAGAATGAAAAATGAACTGCAAAAACTCTGATCTCAATATAAAAAGTAACTAGTTTAAATTAGGAGATACTATACAATAGTCACGGCAAGCATAGATTACAATGTAAAAAGCAAACAGTAAAAAGAAGAAAAGTCAAACCTTGTGAAAGTGGTGGAGGAATTTGACTATTATTACTGTTATTATTATTAGCTGCACCTCCTTGTGACATAAAAAGTGTCATAGCCATAGCCATTGATTGCGGATCCATCATATTTAGTTGAGATGTGGGAGGCATATTATAACCAAATGGAAAATTATTATTGTTTACAACAGTGGATTCACAAAGTGGATTCCCTTCGAAATTTCCTGGTGGTAACTGAGAAACTGAAGATGTGGCTGATGCGGCTGCAGCTGATGGTAAAGTTGGTGTAGCACAATTACTCGATGAAGGTGAACTAACAGCACACAAGCCAGGTGGCGGCAAAATACCTGGATATTTTGTATAAATATCATTCATAATGTGAGCCTCACTTAGCTGTAGTAAATGAATAAAAATCAATAATTGAGTTATTGAGTGGAAGTCAAACACAGTTATTCCAGAATTAATACTAGATTCTTCTGTAAACAAGTGAGTAATATAATTTTGAACAATCAGAGTGAGTGTAAGGTGAGTCAGTCTTACGCAAAGTGGAACTTGACACACGTACGTTTACAACTTTTTAAGTTGTCACACATCATCAGTACAGTCAAATGAAATTATCACGACAAATATCACAGTAGTACAGGTAATGACACAACATTACTTTCCACAGAAGATATCACACATCGAACATACGATTCAACAAGGAAATGTCAATTACTGAAGTAAACAATTCTATAAGATAATTCGCAAACATACCATCTAAGGGAACACAAACAGTGATTGCACTTCACCCATTCACAACGATTCTCAACAATCTCAATCAAACTCTCTAATCATTGCTGCTTACGATAATCATCCAAATCCTAATCACGTAGCCTCCAACTATCTACATGGTTCACTCAAACAGGTAGTACATTCATCCACTGATGTCAGGTCTTGGTTTGTTCACACAACCCTACTTTCCTTCCAAACTGCTCCCATATCAAACACTATCGATCACTCAGTGAACACATGTCACACATCTCCGGAACATCTCAGTCGATAAACGTTCATTATCTCATTAGTTTGTTTACCATTCTTATCTACTTCATTTAATCTAAACTCAAAATTAATCCCTCCATAGTCCCAATATATACGAGCAACTCTTTGAAGGCATCTATGATCACATACTAGTAACCTATATTCTCAAAGGCTGTGTTTCACCATCATAAATTAGAACTGAGAGAAGTGTTGTGCAGTTTGCATGCTATTAGGTTGGTATACAGATATTTCACCTACGCCACAAGTGACGTAAGTTGGTGAACGTCAACCAAGCTTTCTGAATCCGTTCCCAGATTTCATTAGGCACAGGTTGACCAGGGCTGAGACTTACAAGGTAAGTGAGCAATACACACACACACAACCACTTCATTCTCTATCGTTAGTTAAGGCGTTAACGTAGATTAGTCCTGAAACAATGTTTGCATCTAAAAAGAGAGCACTGTTGAATAAGGTAATTCTTTAATTTTGTTTACGTTTTAATCAAATAAGACTATATCATCTGCGTATCCTAAATCAACGAATCTGATGAGTCAAACGATGAGGTTATTTGTAAAAGAATGTCTATGAAAACGTTAGGTGAAAATGGGAAAAGCTGATAACCCTGACGAATGAAATATGAACATAGAAATCAAGCACTCATGTGTTTGACAATTAGTAAATGGTTTTTCTGCTGATGTTAGTCTATTGAGAAAACAAATATTTCATCACAATCTGTACAGAGCTCCCGAGTTATTCGCCTCAAAACAATTGTTTCACAGGTGTATTATACATGACAAATACAACACTTTCTGAATCTAATGAATCCGATCAATGAAAACAATAGAATAATAGCAATAATAAACGGCGCCATGAAGTCCACAACTTATAGCTGAGTTCATTAAACTATCAGGAACTAAACACCGCTTGTTGTTAAGATCAATAACCAATAGTAAAACAACCATAAAAATGCTTCAAATACATGTTCGAATGTTAATTGACAGTAGCCTAATTGTTTAAGTAGCTGTTTGACGTGTGAAACAAGAATTCCAAATCTAGTTTATATTAAGTGTTAAGGAAATGAGCATTAAAAACAGAAGGGATTGGTGAGTATAAAACATGAATACCTGAAAGGTTGGTCCAAAAGCAGAACCTTGACCACCGACAAAGGAAACAGGAATTTGAAGAGGTGTTGATGATGCTGGTAAAGTAGTGATGTTTGCTGAAGGTGTGATAAGTCCTGAACACTCAGACTCAGCTGACTGACCGAAAAGAAACAGTGGAGGAATAGCAAGCAATGAATTTGGCATGGCTGTACTTGAAGGCAAAGGGAACAGATTTGATGTAATGGTATCGGACATGGAATTCAAATCAGAATTGGACACTGATGAGCCACGAAAAGCAGTTGAACGAGGATTGATCAAAGTAGAATTAGGTTGTGCAAACAACGAGGCGTTTGATCTAGGCATTGTAACGTCATTATATGCGTCAGACTGATCTTGAAGAACTCGGTGTGAATGTTGTAAGGTGTCGATGTCATTAGATTCCGATACGAGGCCCATTGCAGACCCGAAAAGAATGGTAGGTTGCGTGCTCAGAGGCGAAGATGCTGAAATTGACATAGATGATGTAACGTTGTGTATGGATGATGACCACAGACCTGAAGGTGCATGAGCTCCAAACTCTGGTGCATTTGAATGGTTTATACCATTTTCTGAGTTGTTATACGGTAAGTTAATCGGTTCGGAGTCTTTACATTCGGGAAACAAATCACGCCATGAAGTTGTATTCTACAGCAAAAAGCAACAATCGGAATTCATTTTTATTCGATATGTGTGGAAAAGTGTCATTCCTTTTTATTAGCACACCTAATTATATAACCACTAAATTATCAAAATCAGTTATTACTTCTATAGCAATTAAACGACAGACAAGATTTCAGCTTTTTTTATAAATCGAATGCTAGAGTAATCATTGTAATAAATTTTGCCAGTTATAACACTTTCGACGTTTTAATTGACACGGAATATACGTATAATATTTGTGTAAGAGAAAAATTGAATATAGGCATGGTTAGACACGTAACTTATTTATTAAGTACAGATTTGTGTATTCGGCTTTTAGCCACATTTGTTAGTGATAGTGAAACAAGACTGTTCAAACCAAAAAAGGTGAAGTGTGACTCGAACTTGCGATCTAATTAACACCTTAACCACTATAAGATTACTATTCTATCGTTGGTGACCGGCTACCATGGGACTGCATCTCCTCACGATGCTCCACTGCCTTGTGGATCAGACCTTTAGGTCAAAGGCTCCTGGTGTGGCTCCCTAAGAAAACCACCTGCTTCAGTTTGGGCACCTGGGCAGTATCACAGCCCTCACACAAATCAAATGAGATTTATGTGGTGCATATATATCTAGTGCCCCTTTGTACCAATATTTGTGTTTAAATAAATAAATAAATTCTAATGAAAGTGAATGTCAGGACGAACAGTTGGGTAGAGAACACAACCTAAATAGATTCAGAAACGAAACCGATCAGGTTAGTCTGCGTTACTAATAGTGGATTTTAGATCAGGTTGGAAGTATTTTGCATTTTAGCCTATACACCTCAACTTTCTTGAGAAACATTCTGTTCTTCCAAGCTACATGTACTTAGGGTCTGAACTAGACGTATATTAAGTACGCTACTGCTATTCGTTTCTCACAATCACAATGCTTTGATGCCAAAAACATTTGTTGATTCATAATTTCCTGACTTGATTTCTCTCTGAACATATGGATGAGGAACTAGTATTACATAAATAAACCACTAAGAACGAACTAAATTAATTATAGTAAGCGTGATTGTGCATTAAAAACTCAATGGACTAAAGGCATCCCAATATAGGAGCCATAAATTAAAAATAAGACACTTATTCACGTCTATCTTTTTTTTAAAATTCTTCAGAAGACCATTAACAGTGATTCATTAGTATTTGCAGGAGCAGGTACAGAAAAAAATACAATATTTACCTACAAATAGATTATATACATAAAACTTTTAAAATAGACTACTAACCGCTAAACCACAAGCTGTATCCCAATTCCATGGAAGCACTTCATTTTCGGCTCCATTATCAATTCCTAAACCTAAATGGTTATGATTATCTTGTTCTTCCGGACAATCATTTCCGGTGGTAGCGCAATTTCCTACGGTTGTATTTGCTGTAACTGGATCCTGTGAAGGATCAGGTAACCAAACGTGATGTGAATTGTTTTGGCGAGGTTCCCAGATAGATAACAAATCAAATGGTGCCATGTTAGCGTTTTCTTGAGAGTGCTGGTTCTCTAACCTTCCAGGGACGGCTGTTCCATTGGAGGCAGTGAGGTGCCCAAGCTGTCCAGGTAGAGGAGTTATGTCCCCAGTGACTCCACTACCCGCAAACGAATGAGCCTCTCCACTGGCTGCGCTATTGTAATTTACTCCGTTGGCACTGAAATTGCCTGAACCAACACTACAATGTGAGTCTCCGAAACAAGAAAGCAGCCCAGAACTGCAATTGCTTCCCCCAGCAGTATCACTTCCAGGTGTTGTACTTATCCGGCGCTCTGCACCAACAGCCCATATCTGGTTAGCCCGAGAAGAACCGATTATGGATAGATTGTGAAAGTGGTGGGGCAAGTCAGAACTACAATCATCAATGTTCTCTTTTGTTTGCATATCCAAGCATACACCCGTAGAATTAGCACAGTTGGCGGCTATATCAAGTGCATCATCATCGGTTAGACAGAGTGCATCAGGGAGTTGAGAAGCTCCATCTTGAAAAACAGACAGATTGAGATCAGGCTAGAAAAAAGGTAAAATTAAGGGAAAATGGAATAAAAAATTAATATTTGATCGTAGGAGCAGCAATTACGACACTGTGCATGGACTGATATGTCACACACGACTTTTGGAAGTGTATAAATAAACACTTTCGAATGAACAGAAAGTATTTTAAAGGTTAAGTCCGATTCAGAGAGTGCTGGGCTTGTGAAGTCCTTAAAATGAGGATTGATTAGGTGTGCTTGACTAAAATTAGTTGTAAGACACAAAGGTAAACTACTATAGTCTATAAGAACTGATCAGTGACAGTCGCCATAACCGAATGGTAAATAGTGAACATTCGATACTCTTATGCCTAACTCGAAATATCTTGTCGAAAAAATGATACGTGGTAGTTGGGTTTCTGCAGTTATTCATTAATTACAAACAGTTGGGTACAATTAGGAAGCGAAATACTGAATCAGTATTAGTGTTGGTAATACTAGGAGATCGAACAGTTGTCCAGTACATTATAATTTTGAATTAGCTTTTACAATCTTCCATACCTTTATAATAATCATGTACTCATTGGTGACTAACTACAAAATAGATTCGGCAAGTTCAAGCGGAAAGTAGTGTCCAATACAGTTCGACTATGTCCAGTACCATGATTCGGGAGTAAAAATATAACACGTGGTACAATTTGACGTTATAGATGTACGGAGTCGATTTCTACCAGAACTAACCAATAAAGAGCTGGATGCAACTACGCTACCGCAGCCAGTTTTGGATCACGTTACCTAACATTACGAACCGTTGGTTAGTTATTGAGTGGATCTTTGTCACAAAGTCTAGCCATAGGCACGAATAAGGCCGATGGTCTTGAAATACCCATCCATCCTACTTACTCCTACGTGCACCAACAATGAATGTCGGGGTTAGCGATGACTGGGTGTACATAATACGTGTCCCGATTATTTCAGTCGAAGAATGTATTACACTGACTAGTCGACTTCCCATTCTAATATTTTACTTTACACCTGATATTACCATTACTCACTCGACGGTTCCATCAAGCACAAGGAAATCTTTGAGGACATCTGTAGTTAAATGCTTCCATCTTACGCATGTCATTACTTAAGTAGAACGTATATCGTAGTGACAGAATCTACAACTGCATAGTAACCTCATACGCTTCACAAGTGAAGCAAGTTCGCAAGAGCCAAGCACGTTTTTGTACAGGTCTTAGGATTTTGTCACCCAACAACCACCGATGCCAGGACTTCCATGATAAGTGAAGTAGTTAACGTGATCAACTATCTTTCTGTTTCAAAACGGGTAGTGGCATAGACCAGTGCTGAAGCAAAATCTTGTCTTCGGGAGAGGTACACGGCCTAAATGTGCATGGGATTTTACTTCGAGCATTTCAGTCTGTGTGATTATTAAGGTGAACAATCTAGACATGATCAGACTGATTCCTATGTGATAATCACAAGTATCCCTGGCCTTTCATAGTAATTGGAACGATAAGCAATCGAAATCACTGGAATGCAGTTACATTCAAGGCTCAAACTCCTACTAATAACTAAGTCAATCTGTAAAACCTGAAAATCCACTCGAAAACCTATGGAGTCAGCCTCGATCCAAATCAATTATAGATGTTTCAATATTACTGAGTTGGAGACCTGATATCGATCTCCGATTCAGAGCATTGGTAAGAAGTTGCCAGCTGTGGGGTAGCAGTAGGGTTTTGAATTTCCCTTTAGTCTTCAAGCTCACAGTTTCGGTCACCTGTTTTAAAACTAGATCAAGATTTCATCCTTCTCAGAGATATTTTCGCTACCAGAAAAATTTTTAGCCTCAAATCCCCTTAATAAGTCCATCATTACCTATAATTGCTGCCCTGTACATTTATTGCCACTACTGAGTAAGCACTTTGATAGCCAACATTCAAGTTTCCCTTACTTCTTATTGCGTTTGTAACATACTAGGATGTTCCTCCGAATCTATTAATCTAACAAGAGCTTTCGGAATCGTATCCTTTTCCGATCTATTGATTTAGGTTGCTAACAGCCATCACTGCTGCCTTTACTATGAATTGAAGATAATATCAGAATGCTTTACGACGAATAATCTCTTGATCGTTGACTAAGCGCTTAGTTAGTTCTATTTTGGGGATATTTGAGATCAGTTTGTATCCCCTGGATCCAATATGGAGCAGAAAAACTCATAGTCGGAGTTCAGAAATGGATTCTAGAAGGATCGGTAGTGATATTGATGCTACTGAACGGTGAAAAATAGCGATATGGTCCATCTGCTCATTGTTGTGACCTCAAAAGTAGCCAGTTTTACAATCTCTTTTTACGTACTCAAACTTACTAAGAATAAACAGCCGCCTGAACAGTTTTAACATCCGGAGCTTTAGTTTAGTGGGACTGTAACCGTGTTTTGATGAGACCTGTGTATACCGATATATATATATATATATATATATATATATATATATATATATATATATATAGTAAAGATAAACAACAAAAATACCTTTTTCATTACGTTCAAAAATTAAAACGCTGAGGGTACTTTGAAGGAAGATTTAACTGCATGATTCAGTCAGTCAGTCAACTACAACGTAGGACCAGGCACACATATGCATCGGTCCAAGTTGCCATAACTCGTTAGCACAACAACATGAACACCGGATTCATAGAAGTAGTTAATTTAGCGGTGGTAGTATATAAAAGAAAGGTTGTATATAAGTATATAGTATAGGAAGGGAGAAAGTTATGAAGCAATTTCAATCTCAAGGTTTAAGGGAAGATAAAGAGTGTATACACCTACGCCATTGTGATCGATTCTGAGCCATGTCACACACAGTCTCCAACCATTGGTTACGATAGTCACACAGACCCCAAACAAGTAGTCTGCATCTACCAACATGGCTCAGACTACAAGTTAGTGACTTCAAGCTCTGATGCCACGTTTTGGTTTGGCCGCCCCTAACTCTCTTCCAACCATCCCCTTCACTAGTCAGCATAGCGCGTCGTGGTAATCGGTGTTTAGGCATACGTAACACGTGGCCTAACCATCTCAGTCGATGAAGATTCATGACCTCATCAACTGATTTACCGTCATTCCCTAATACCCTGTGTCTAACCTCACTATTACTTACCCGGTTATCCCAGCAGATGCGAGCAATATTTCTAAGACATCTGTGGCATCTTCTACTCTTTATTGCCATGTTTCACAGCCGTAAAGTAGAACAGAGCGAACTGCTGCTCAGTATACTCGTCCCTTAATTGATAGACGGATATCTCGTCTTCGCCATAGGTGACGTAAGTTGGCAAAAGCCAAACGAGCTTTCTGAATCCGTGATGAGATTTCGTCAGACACCAACCCATTAGGGCTGATCAGAATCCCAAGATACGTGAAGTTGTCGACGCGTTCGACTACTTCGCTCCCTATCCTTAGTTCAGGTGTTGATGCAGGCCAGTCCTGGAGTAACAATTTACATTTAGATGGGGAGAAACGCATCCCAAACATCCTGGCATTATTACTGAGTTCTAACAGAAGACTCTGCATTTTGTCAGCGTCTTCACCAAACAGGACTATGTCATCTGCGTATCCTAAGTCGATTAGTGGACCTCCTGGTAGGAGATCAATTCCTGAAAATTCAGTCGAAGAGAGTGTTATTTCCAGCAACAGGTCTATAATGAAGTTAAACAAAAATGGGGGTAGTGGACAGCCTTGACGGACACCACTTGAGGTTGTAAAATCAGATGACAGTTCGCCATAAGCTCTCACTCGACTGGTAGTGTTCGAGTAAAGAGCCTTCACAAGGTTTATGTACTTCTAAGGTACACCTTTCAATGAAAGACACTGCCACAGAACCTCTCGGTCTACAGAGTCAAATGCTGCTTTCAAGTCAAGAAAAACTATCATTGTTGGACGCCGATAAACATGTCTGTGCTCTAAAACCTGACGAATAATGAATGTGGTCGATGCAGCCACGACCAGGTCTGAAGCCAGCCTGATTTTCTCGTGTTTGCAGTTCACGAGTCTTAGTTAGGCGCCCGATAATTATTGAGGCTAGTATTTTAGATGCTATGTTAGTCAGACTAATCCCTTCATGGTTATCGCAGGATGATTTTGGCTCCTTATATATTGGGACAATAAGTGATTGTGACCAGTCGGATGGGATTACATTCAACTCCCAGATTTTAGCCAGAATATTAGTCAACCTAGTCGCTAAAATTGGGCCACCATATTTAAAGACCTCTGCAGCCAATCCATCTGGACCAGCTGCTCTTCCTCGTTTCAGATTACTTATAGCCTTTTGAACTTCAGCTAGGGTCGGGGGGCCTACTTCAATGTTCCATTCAGACTGTCTGGGAATAGTGGATAGTTGTGCAGTAGCTGAAGACCAGCTGCACTACTCCTTAAAGTGTTTCGCCCATCGTTCTAAACGTCCGGGCTGAGAGCAGATAAGGGTTACGTCTTTTTCCGAGATTGTTTCACTTACACTTGACTTATTAATTTCGGTTACTTTTATTAGTCTGAAGAGTTGCCTGGTGTTGCCTACAGCCGCTGCCTTTTCTATCTATTTTGCTTTCGTTGCCCACCACTGCTCACGATCGTTCCTTAGACTGCATGATTACTGGAGGATGGACTCTAATCTGTCATACAAACAGCAGTAACGACTGTTAGTAATCTTTATTAGAAAGTTAGTCAGTTAACTAACAAAGCTTCTTTAGAACAAATGGGTGGCTGAAAACATACCTCGGTGGGCTACAGGAATGAAGACGAGGAAGTAACCTTAATATACACTAAGTCAGTCAGTCACAAAGTAGAACTTCGTACGCAAGTACATCAGTTCGAGTTGCCATACCATATTAGCACAGAGATGCAGTTGTCCATTCAAATCCCATAGTGGTAGAAGTAGTAAGAGTATAAGCAGTAATCCGAAAGATTAGGGTTCGAAGATGTTATTCAAGGAGTATAATCCAGTGAAATAAATTCTAAAATAGAAAAAAGAAAGGGACAAGGAGAATTCAAAAGATTAGAATTTGAGGGATCAAAAAGAGTGGATGCACCTTCGCCATGGCAAACGATTTTGAGCCATGTCATTCAAGGTCTCTAACCATCGATTGCTATCATCTCGCGGATCCCAACCAGGTAGTCTACACCTACCAACATGGATCAGTCCACTTGTCAGTGACTTCATGGATTTGTGCCACGTTTTGGTCTGGCCGCCCCTAGCTTTCTTCCAACCTATTCCTACAACATAAAACATTTCACAACTGATGAAGTCTCACTACTTCATCAATCGATTTGCCATCTTTACCTAGTATCTGTGTCCTAACAACTGCATTACTTACTCAATGATCCCAGGATATACGAGCAATGCTTCGAAGACATCTATGATCGAATACTAGTAGCCTACGAATATCCTCTACTCTTACCGGCCATGTTTCACTGCCATAAAGTGGGACGGAACGAACTGTTGCGCAGTAAACCAGCTCTTTGGTTGCTAGGCTGATCTCACCTACGCCATAAATGACGCAAGTTGGAGAAAGCTAGACGAGCCTTCTGTATCCCGTATTCTGCCCATCGATCCAATCTCCTAGATTGCGAATGAATGATATGTCCATCTTTTTCCGAGATAGTTTCGCTGACAGTTAGGTTCCTAATACCGGTTCCTTTAACAAGTCTGAACAGTTGTCTGCTGTTACCTACTGCCACTGCCTTTTCCATCTCTCTTGCTTTCGCCAACCACCAATGTAGGCGATCATTACGTAGGCTTCTTGTTAGCCTGCGCTTAAATTGACTCCTCTCTTCATTATGTTCAGAGCCAGATGGGATGAGTTTTCGAGCATCTATCAGTGGGGTAGATGTTGCTGAGATCCAGTGTTTCTCTCTAACCTTATGGTTTACCGTACTAGCAAATATCACTGCTGTTTCCACAGCTTTTCAGATGTCGTTCCACGCTGCCTCGGGGTGGGCACAACTTACATGGGTACCCAACTGTTTTTCTAGTTGTTCCTGAAATATATTCTTAGCTTGTCTATCATTAAGTACAACCCTAAGAGGTTTCCTTGCAAAATCTTTCCTACGTTCAATAAGACGCAAACAAATACGTGCTCGCACTAGAGCATGATCTGAATCTAAACATGTGCTCCAGAATGAGCGACAGTCTTCTATCGAGCCCCTCCATCGGTGGCTGATAGCGATGTGATCTATTTGGGTCCAACGTTGGGACGAATTCGGAGGTCGCCATGTCAAAAGATGTTTTTCCTTATGCTTTAAGTTAGTATTTGCAAGAAATAGGCGGTTATCTGAGGATAGCTGCAACATATGGTCGCCATTATCTGTTCTTTGAGCCATCACACCATAAGATCCACCCAGGTGTTTTTCGCTTAGTTTACCTACTTGAGCATTAAAGTCGCCAGCCACTATTACTACATCAGAGCGCCTAAGTTTTCGGATAAGGTCGGGAAGATTCCTGTAAAACTCATCTTTTACATCATCTGAGCTGCAGTCAGTGGGAGAGTAGGCAGAGACGACGAAAAGGCAACGACGAGTTTCCCTATCTTTCGAGTCCTTACTGTTCCGTTTAGTCGGACAGCGCACAGACGACTGTCTACTGGGATCCAGTCTAAAAGAGCTAGTTCTGCCCTAAAACTCAATGCCATGCCTACGCCAGCGAGGTCACGGTAAGCAGCATCAAGGCTTCCAGATACACGAAACGTGTATCGAGTTGGTTCTTTATTATGACATGGTGAGGTTAAATAAGTGACGCTCCTCGGATCTTGTATGTGCGTTTCGGAGACGCAGCACACATCGATGGTGCGAGATTCTAAAGTCCTAGCTAAGGAAGCCTGTTGTCTTATTTAGTACAATGTTCGGACGCTGAAAGCTCCGACATGTAGTTTAGAATGTGGTTTCAGGAGACCAGGAATTATGTTCCGCGTACTCGAATCGTTTGCCCTAGCGGTGCGAGGTGATAAAGGGAAGTGAGAAGGCTTAGTCGTGGAGACAAGAGTTACTAGGTGTAGGAAGGATTTGAATGTGACCAACTTGATTTCGTATGTTTTTACGGGTATGAGGGCTGATATCACTTACCAGCTGCCCACCACGTGGAAGGGTATTTATTGATGTACGTGAAAAGAAAGTTGGATTTATGTTGGTTTTAACGACCCGGAAGCGTGATCGCAGAGTCCATGGGACAACTGTTTGAGGCCGGTCACGTACGGTCTTTTTGTGGGACGTTTTTGACGTTTTAGCTCCGTTCTTCAAAGGGCTTTACCGCCGGAGACGGAAATCCGTGAGGTAAGGTGAGGCGTGACATTTTTAGGGTCGACCTTTTCTAACCCCTTCCATCCTTGTGAGAAGGCAGCAGATGCTGGTTGTCCGGGGGAAACACCTTACTGCTGTCACACCCCTCTACAGTCAGCAGTACGACTTCGCCCTCAGACCTTGAGTTGCTGCTTTTAGTCTTACCGTTCTCCAATCGACCTGACTGGCATGGTAGAACCTACAGGAACATATGTTCCAGCCAATATAGCTCGGTTGGGTCATCAAGATAGGCAAGCCCGACCACCACGTCAAGGTAGCAGCTACGGTCGAGATATGCACTAACAAAGGTTTACATAATGACTATAAGAAGTGCTGAAAAGTTTATGAACACAGAAAACAGAAAGAAGAAATGACAAGTTTATTAGGTAATAAGTGAAAACAGACAATTGTTTAGATGTATTGGAATGAATAGTCTTGAAAAGCTGTTAGTTAGTGCAACAAGTGGAAAAAGGTGGACCACGACGATACACTTCCAGCATGTGTCTGTGAACTTAACAGTGTAATTCCCCACCCATGTTGTTAATAGTCAACCATCGTGCAGTTTAGTGATTAATTCTTCCAATCGAGCGTGTTTGATAAAAACGTGGATAACTGTGGTTTGATGAGACGAAAGATTATCAAATATCGAGGTCGAATCTTGAAATATATCTCCAAATCAGTCTAATGAAACATTTCCGAGAAAACAATAAGAAACCGTCTTACGAACTTTATGTATAACAAAATATTATTCAAAACCAGTAACCTACGAGTGCAGCAGGCCAATGAGGAGGATAACCAATGCTTAGCGATTTGCAGTTAATGGAACTGGGACCTGGAGTGGTTATTGTCAAATCACCCAATGAAGTTGTGGAACCGACAACTGAAAATCCCGGGGGTGGTATTGAAGTAGATAACAAGCCTGTCAAGTCTGGAGTAACACGAGCCACCTCTTCAGCTGACATGTGTTAACTTGATACCCTCACCAATCCCAAGTATGTACACAGGTAGTAGAGCCAAAGCTCAAATGGGGCTACAAAAATAAGACCTACTGAAGTTAATGAATAAATGACAAAGGTGGTAAGAGGAACTTGATTCGAACCCAAAAAAGAAATAACTGAGAAATCAAGACCTTAAAAGACGTTATTCCAATACATTTCAGCTACATAGTAAACATTAGCAGCAACTCTTCATATTATTGAACTGTCATCAGAAAAGGGGTTCGACAAATACACACAAACGTCCCGAAAAATAAGTCATAAGACCATAACACCCAGTAGTAAGTTCTATGAGAATTGTGGCTGGATGCTATTAGTTTATTCTTATTTGAAACTTAATGAGTGAATTACGAAATACCGTTTCATGAACAAATATTGGACCAGACTTTCTCTGTGTGAGATCTAGACATACTATCGGGCTGCCCAAATCTAAACAGACAGACGCCAGATTCTGCGACATAGTGGTTGATAACCAAGCGCTTTGATCACTAGCTTAACCTTGACATTTATCCAGTAACATGGTTTTGTAAGGAGCTTTAAAAGATGAAGATCGAAAAATCTAAACATCGTCTTGAGACAGTGTAAGTTTCTTAAGTATATGATACATAGCTTATTAATATCAACTAATACAACAAACGGACAGAAAGTAAAGGGGCTGTAAGAAAGTGTGGTTATGAACATCACACAACAATGCGACACATAACACATTCCTGCTTATACGTGCAAAGCTGATAGGAATACCATCAGATTGCAACAAAAGCGTAGACTACTCGGTCAAAACATGGTGGCAGTATCAAATGGAGCGTAAACTACCACTTTCACAAATGCTAATTTGACCAGTCCTGGAGAGAACATAATATCCCGGATATATTTTGAGAACATCTTTTTCATGAAGACACTTAATTTCTACATCAATATTCCCATAAACAAACTCGTATAGATATACCAGAAGAGTCAGTGGATGATGCATTAGATGATACAAACTTAAGACCTGCTTGGAATAGGGATTCTAAAACCATAAAAATCTGATCATTTCAGTGAACGAGCTACAAGGCGATCTTAGCATTTGATTTTTTAAAATCCCATTATTAGAATTGAGATTGTATCAGACAAATATCTGTGTACCACCCATGTACTACAGATATCCTGAAAAATTATACGGAACTTTCCGAACCAGGAATGGCCAAAGGTACACTTCAGAAAGACGATTTACAACAGGAAAACTTCCGGTCTCCAAGAATTAAAGCCAACAAGGGTGACGTTGAGTAGTTCAACATACACCTATTTAGCATGCTGATGTCTTATAAGTGATATCTAGGCACAGTAACAAAAAAATTTGAGACAGAAATGAATTAAAAACGTCGCGATGTCACGTCAGTACAGCGATGAAACTGACCACAAGAGAGACATATGATTTCAAACAGTATTAACGGCATTGAGAAACGAATGCAGTCAGGAAGTGAAGAGTATTGAATATTAATACATAAAGGTTAAAGAAGGCTAAATGTAACTGAAGCAACTAATTTTGAATCTTGTCACTTGGTGTCGGATTTAAGATTTTAATTACGAAATTCTACACGACTTAGTCCAGCCATCAGTGTCTCTGAGGTTTGATAAAGTAACTTTTCTGGGCGATCCATGGGGCTTTATTCAACTATATTAATGCTTTTTTTCTGCCAATTCTAAACAGTCCTACGTTGTTACTGTCTATCTGCCAAGTCTAAACACTAGTCGCTGGACCTCAGAATTGTTTACATCATGTTGCTACAGAAGGCAAACAATAGTTCAAGGATAAAAATGACTGAACAGCACCGCGAACCATTATTAGTTCGAAGGCTAGTTTTATCTCAGCTATAAGAGCACAATTGAACTGGATGTCAAATAAATCTAAAGCTATAGTTTAATGGTCTTTATGACAGTAGCGTTTTACAGAAAGCAAAAGCATGTGATGACACATTACAGAACCCCTAAAAGAACATTTTTGCTCCTGTTCATTACCCTGTTAGACAATATAAGCTTTGGCTACCAGTTGGATCTATTTCTTAATCTAAAGAAGTTGGACTAGAAGCATCTTCAAAGTTGACCTACCTTGGTCAAGGTACCTTGAAGACTACACTAGACTTATGTTGATCTGAATTCTACCACAAACCTGGTGGAGTCCAACCAATTATCAGTTTGTAGCTATTATTTACGAGGTCTGAACGAAGACTAGTCAGTAGCTTTTAGGACATGAACTGATTTAAATAAGTAGTTAACAAAGACTTTGTTGAAAAAAGACGTTGAGAAAATTCAGAACGTGTGGCTTAGACGACATCCATAACTCATTGGATAGTGCTTCAAATATTTCTTGATTATCTGTTAACTGACCACTATACTATCGCGGTCTGGACAAAACAGTAGTGATTTTATAATCCCTTATCAAGCATGACAAGTTTACGGGAAACCTAGGAGCAAAATAAAATACGTGAGGCGTTGTTCTCTAAAAAATTCGGTAGATCTGTCGGTTGCTAAAGTCAAGAGAATATATCTATCAAGCAAGTCTCGATCACCAACCCTAAAAAAAGTTGAACATCTCTCGTGATCACAACAACTCAGGCCAATGGACAAGTCGGATTCTACGTTGGGCATGAATAACAGACACAATCACAGGAAGGTAAGGTTGATTTACAACTGTACTGTCCAAAATAGGTCTTTGAAGGTAGGTAGCCCCGAAAAATACAACTAGAACTCGGATTTTATTGCAGGTGTGTAGACTGGGTTCTTAATCCTCCTGATTTTGGCAATATTTTGTGTCACGGCATCCTATGGTACTTTATTTCCTTCGTCTTGCCACCGATACGTCTCACTTGGAGAGATGTACAAGTAAAGACGTTACATAGGCCTTGTTGCAGGGATAGTGTGGGTTTATGAAGAATTTAATGTTAAACAACTATCATTCTCCAAAGTTTCTGTACTAACTATTTCGAAGTTTATTTGAAAGGAAAAAGGTTTTCGTCTATTCAGTTTGATTATATCTACGAAGATACTTATAGCATAAGTTAATAAAGTCCTGGTAAGCGAGGATTTAAAAAAGAAAGGGTTACCAGTACAGTGGAAGTTTTTCGACTTGATATTGTTGATAGAATGTGATATGACGTACAGAGTATACTTCTGCAGGTATGTGCTTCACTGGCAATAAACCACTCATAGGCCTAGCCCACTATACTACATTACATTAGTTTACGTAAACCATGATAGTTTGGATACGTATTAATATAACGATGAGTATACGGCATGAAATTACAAGAACCTGACCAATAGCACCAAATGATCGTCTTTTGGAATCAGAATCTGGAGAACTTTCGTTCGCGAATGCTGCCAACAACGCGGGGAACATATCGAGCTTGTACTATATACACCGTACGTTACCCGCTGTAGCTTCATACAAGGAGCAACTGGTAGTTAACAAGGAAGTGATAGAACTCGTTTTAACCTATACAGCAGAACAGACTCGTTAATGGTGTCACGAGTCTAATCAGCATCTCAGATACTTGGATTTTACCAAGACTGTATTTTAAGTACGATAAATATAAACCTAACATTAAACAGTATATGATTATCAACAAAACAAAACCTTCGAAAATTGTTACGTGAAATTATACACTAAAAATTCCTCTAATGATTATGGAGATACTATTTAGTCATTTTCATTTTTGACAATAATTTCAAATATATATCCATCCACGATAATTCCACTGAAGCTCTAAACAAATCCGAGTAGGGTAGTCAATTCAGGCACTTATTAGATCAACTTTACGAGTGGAAACTTGTCTTCCGTCTTATATGCATAGAATTATTGAAACTGCAGTTCATACAACTGACTAGCCTTCATAACTCACAAATATGTACAGTATTTACAACCAACCCAACGCCCGTATATTCCGCAACTAGCCACAAAATGAGAGAACCTTGAAGCATTTAAACAAAGGATTGTATGTAGAAATATCACTTAATAAATCAATCACTGAACTGTTATATTTTTTTGTTGTAAGAAAAAATTGTCGGGAACTAGTATTTACATGATTAGTTTGTTACGCATGATTGTTGGTAGAGTTTGAACATCCAATTAAAAGATTGGACATAGCTTTGATTATCCCATACTTTTTCTACTCTGTGTTTAAAATTTAAGGTATTATTTCGAACTTTTGATTTTCACCATCTCGGAGGTTTTGTGAGGGATATATTTCGAAATAACTACTCAAAACTCTTATCTGCCATACAGATCTTTGTTAACATTTATTTTGTCTTATATTGTTTAAATGAAGCAATGTCCAATTTGGTGATGTCTGTTTGGGAGATATGACAAGTTTAATTTAGTGCAATCTGATTGGTCGACAGCTAGTTTTAATACCGATTTGAACAAAAAGCCGCAGAGTTTTCCAGTGACTCAATTGCTGACAGCCTAAAGAGTTATTATTCAGTATTTTGTTTTTCATGCTGATGCGTCGGAAATTACTCCTAGTATATAGACATGTCAATCAGCCAAGCTGACGCTGATGAAGAATGTCTAGTTTTTCCTGCAATAACTAAAAATTATTCAGAAATAAAAAATACGGATGGATTATCAGTGGAATTAAACAATACACCGCCCAACACAAACTCTTTTTCTCGACCCCTACGTTCCACTTTAAAAACAAAATCGAAGTTCGAATCCGAAAAAATCAGACAAAGTGATCTTAATAACTCAGAAAGAAATAATAAACTTTACACAATAACTACCAGAGGACAAAAAAATCTTGATAGCTCAATACATAAGATTTATAAATTAGACCCCATGGAGAAAAACGGTGCTATGAAAAGTCAATTCCCAACCCCTAAAAATGACACGGAAGTATGTGATTCGGACCAAACCACGCCATGTGGATCTAAAGAGCATTTAAAGAGGCCTTCTATACAACAGTTAAGAAAGTACTCAGTCGTGGATCCGAATACTCTTAAATTTGTAGAAGGTTAGGATTATTATTATTATTATTATTATTATTATTGTGTCTTGATATTTGTACGAATTATATTTTAGCCTACTTATTGGTTCACCATTTACTTTAGGAATTTCATAGAACACTTTGGTTCATTATTTTTTGTTCACATTGGCATCAAAATACATTCGTGGTGCATAATTCTTATTGAGGACTTCTCGGGATTCCATATAATTCTAACAATGCACATTGGATATCTCCATTAGGAGAGTGTAAATTACATAGACTTGTTTGACAAAAAATTCATCTTTTCTTAAATCTGTTTCTGTTTACGAAAACTTTTCAATTTCTACGTTAAAAATCAGTAATTATCCTTTGATCATTTGCATATCAGTATGATGGTTAGATTAACAGGTTTATAATTGCTCATTTTAATGTACATACATAAAGATTTCGCTTGATTTGACCATAGACAATGATATCTGGTTTTTAAGCAAAATCAATTAACATGTGACAAATGAGATTGATTTCATTTTCTCCCATCAGTTTGATACATAAAATACATGTATATAAGTTTACCAGGATATTGTACTAGCTTGGACTAGAAACCATAAATTGTTGATACTAAAGAAAATGATCACTGACTGCTAAACTAATACTTTTTTCTGGTTAGCGTTTTTTTTAGCGAGTTGGTTTTCTACGGGATGGGGTCGCTAACCCCATGCCCAACCCTCCTCCTTTACCCGGGCTTGGGACCGGCAGTAGCCCCCGGAGGAGCTACAGGCGGAGTTGCTAAACTAATACACACATATATATTTTTTTCATTATGAAACCATATCTGTTTGGTTAACCACTGGAAATGAATACATGTGTTTCGTCTAGATCTAAAACTCTTTAGCAGCATATATTCAAAAACCTACTGGTAAACATCATACAATCAGAATATTGACTTAAGTTAATCCTTTTTGATTCTCAATGATAAATCTATTGATGTTTGATCCTGTTACGAAAATTTGACATGGACATCATTGCTATTAGTCGGTTAATTCATTCGAAATGCTGCATAAAAATGACAGGAATTCTTTCATTACAACATATGCCTGTATATGGTATAGTCGAGTTAAACAAATGCTAAGTAATCTGTCACTAAATTGGTTAAAATTTATTATTCGAAGGTAAAATAAAATTTTTTGTTAGACTATTATATAAAAGAACTTTCGTCTAAATTAGAGTGAATAGTTTCACAGTATTTGGGCGCCAAGTTGATGTAAGACACATTAAATAGGAAGAATATATATTTGTAAAATCTCAGCGAAGTGAATTTGAAGTAAATCCAACGTTTCACCTGGCAATCTGGTCCAAGCTTTTTCAAGGAAATATATTATTCCCATTTTTAATGACTACTATATAAGTTCAGACTATCATTAATAAAATAGTGAAATCAAATGGAACAGTACACTTATTTCTTTAAAAATTTAAACCAGATTCAGAATTTCCTCATTTTAAAGATAAAATACAAACAGATTGTTAGTACTTTTCTGAATTACTTCTATATGTAATTGTAATAATTCCTTGGAAAAGCTTGAACCAGATTGCCAGGTGAAACGTTGGATTTA